>NC_133653.1:94414608-94712565 GCF_009905375.1 Apium graveolens
TCTAGGAGGCATTTTCTGTAAAGAATCAAACAACTTACTTAGCCTTTAAATTAAATCCTTTTATGAAAAGTTTTTATAAAACAAAAATATCTCTTTTTGAAAACATTTTCAATCGTTAACTAAGTAAATTGCATGCTTCTTTACAAAATGTAAACAATTAGAGAATGAGGTACATGTTATCACAAGAGTTTATAACTGGTACAATAAGATAAAACAGGTATAGTAAGATAAATGATAATGCTGGAAAAGGAAAGGTACTGCTATATATATGTCGAAGTTTGGTAGTACAACATGAAAACGTTCAGCAAAAGTAAAGGTACAATAGGCATATCCACTAGTTAGTAAGTCTAGTTTATTTATATACCCACTAAAAGTCTGATGATACACACTACATACTATTATACATATATCAGCTATCACATCATTTTTGTCATCTAGCTTCAGGGAAACTCTGGTCCACCAAGCCTTGTAAGATCCTCCAGTACCTCTCTGGCCCATCCTATAAGAGCATCTGGGGCCGCTACTCACAAGTAGCTCCATGAAGTCTAGCCTCAAGTATTCTCCGAGTCACCTGAATCTCATTCTGAAGCTCCCTCACACTCCTGTCAACATCTATAGTCCTTATAATATGTTGTAGCTCCTGAATCTGAGCCAACAGAGCCTCTCGTTCCAAAAAAAGAGCCTCATACTTATGGTATGGAACAGGGTGTGGAGTAAACTGAAATGATGCACCTGCAACTAAATGTTCAATAGAATCAGAATTAGCAGGTGGGGTCCTCGAATAGGTTGTCTCACAATAGGAGGTGGAATGGATTGCAGTGGTGTGATCATCACGATTGGTATTATAGCCGATACTGGTGGAAGAGCAGGGCGTGAATCAGATGACGGTCTTCGAACTGAAGGCTCCGAATGATCGGATGATATCGGGATAAAGGAATCCGCCATCGCTGCTAGATGAAAATCTCGAATCTCAACACGAATCATACCAGAACCTACTATTTAGTCACACTCAACCTCTCGATGCTCTTTTTTTCTATTTCTTAATCCTAATCTTAACCCTCTACCCATTCTCGACAATCTAGGCTTGTGACAGTGACTTTTAAACTGTAGCTCTGATACCAAACATGTGGCACCCTCCAAACCCGAGTCGTAATTTTTGAGTCCATAACACACACACACACACCATATATAAACCTATTTATGAAAATAATATATGCAGTGATCCTACTTACCATAATCCACAGATCGCAACAGTTTAAAGTATTCCCATAAGTCACAACCTTATTTATATTACAACCTACCAAATCCAAATTTATTTATCTTACAACTGAAGTAAAACAGTCTTACAAACTTTCAACTCAACTAAAACAAACATCTTCTGCTAGCTTATTTCATTTCAACCTGGAAACCTAGCTCGCACACTTGTCTGGTGATCCTCGCTACCACCAGTTTCCTTTTTAACTAGAATAGAATAAAAAAAGATTTGCAAGAGTGAGCTAACTAGCTCAGCAAGTCATAATCACAATACTGAGATTAAGCAATGATCAATTGAAATGACATAAAGATATCAAGTTTTCCTGATAATTGTTAGATATATTTGTGATGTCATGCCTAATCGGATTTGTTTAGTTTCAGAACTTACTATCAGAACTTAACTGGAAATCAGAACTTACTGAAGACAGGAAGTTATCATAACTTATTGGGCGCCCTCCAAACCCGGGTCAAAAGTTTGGGGTCCACACACACACCTTAATTATAACCTGCTTATAACAATAATAAGATAATAATAATATATGCAGTGACCCTACTTACCAACCACCACGGACCGCAACAGGTTAAAGTATGCACACAAGCCAAACACACTAATATATTACAAACCGTTCAAATCCCAACTATTTCAAACTCAAACTAAGTATTAAACATTATTACAAACTTTTACAAACTTAAATTATCCCAAAAGAAGCCTACTAGCTCAGCTTTCTCAACCTGAACCCCTAGCTCTCGCGCTGGACTGGGGATCCTCTTTACCAACTGGTTCCTTTTTAACTGGAAAGAATATAAACAACATCGCACAAATGAGCTAACTAGCTCAGCAAGTCACAATGACAAAACTGAGAATAATGATCATCAAGTAAACATGATTATGATATCAAGTGAACAATGGGTTATGATTTAGAATTGGATATTATACTTTTAATTTAAAAACTAAGGTTAGGCTGCTGATCAGTCACGCACTAACCCCGAGCAAGGCACACAACATTGCTCTAACTACTGGATCCAAGGCACACATTGGCCTAACTTGACCATTATATGGTCTGACCACGAATCTGGTCCATAATTTTATAAAAACAATCCAATTCTAACATAATAACAGAATATGCAATAATAAACAATAACCGAAATCATTAGCAACAATAAATGTTTAACAATGAAAGGGTTTCAATCCTTGTAAGGATCAACAAGGCAATATAAAAGCTTGGATGCTGGGTAATGAAAGAATTGGATAACAAAGGAATCAACATTTCAGGGTTTCAAAGATTTGGGCTTTCAATGCATAGGATAAAATGATTGAATGTACACGTAATTCAGTTCAGTGTTTGGGATTTTGTTTGCATGTATATGTGGAATAGTATCGTATACTTGAGGTTCGTGTTTGGGTATACAACAATCAATGGTCTAGAAAGAATAAGGTTTATGGCTCAAGAACAATAACTGGAATCAGAGTTTAGGTTTCAGTGCTTCAAAGCACTTGCAATATCAATCTGACTATCAAATACTACAATATCTCGAGAAAGTTCAGAACACTTGCCTGATATTAGCTTACTACACTGCACTCGTTTCCAATCACAAGCGTCTTACTCTTCAACTATCTGTTTCCCTTTCCTACGTCTTGCCTCTTCTGCTCACATATCATAAACATCTATCAATAATTTACTCATGGAATTCTATTCAACACATACTTCTATCTACCCTTCGTTTTACCCAAATCCGATTAACGGATTGAAAGTTATGTAATAATCAAGTAAACACCGAATATATAGACTGATAGTCAATTAACAAGTCACATATAGCACATAATACATCACATAATCAATGATATATTATTTATAAAGAAGTCTCGGGTCATAAGTAGGCTTTCTGGTATTTAAAAATGATTTTTAAAACATTTTTCGGAATGAAAACGGGTCGTTGGATCAATTTCGGGTTGATAAACAGGGTTCGGTTGGCCAATTCTGGCTCCGAAATAATTTTAGAATAATTATCGAGCCTAGGAAATAATTTAGAATAATATTTTAAAGCTCGAAACTATTTTTCAGAATTTTTAAATCATTTTTAAATAATTAAATCTAATTAAATAATTAATTAAAATCAATTAATAATTAATTAAATTAATTAATCAATTAATTTTCGAATTAATTGACCAATTAATCAATTAGAAATTAACTGAAATTAATTAACTAATTAATTTAGATTTATTTGTGAATTAAAAATAATTTTCAGAATTAAAATAATAATTTTTAGAATTTTCAGAAATTAAAAACGAATTTTTATAATAAAAATAAATAGGAAATATGATTTTTAAACATTTTATAAACAGGAATCCTAAATTTGCAAAGTCTGGAAACTACAGGGACCAAACTGCATCGTCCCCAAAAGTCCAGGGACCAAACTGCAATTTTACACCCAGTCGCCGGAAAACACAGAGGTGGCCGGAGAACACGTTCCCGGGGTCCTCACCCCATCAACACCTCCAGATCACATCTACAGGTTACCAGGAACTCAACCATACCAACAAATCATTCTAATCATCCCTGAGTTGGCCGGAATTTGGCCGTGAAATTTTCCAGTTTCCGGCGAACATCGGAAAACTTTAAAACACAACTCCCTTCTTTACAGACCTCGTTGGTTCATGAAACTTATACGACTAGATTGCAAATTTCACAGAGAACACAACCCACTATAACACAACATCAATCTATCACAGAATAAGAAACCCCCAAATTTCAATTAAGAACATTCATACGGGTTATAAACCCTAATTTTAAAATTCGAAAATCAAACTCAAATTTGAACATGTTATTGAACTCCAAATCAGACGTATGACATATGAAAATCATCAGGAAAACAAGCTCTACAACATGCAATCATCAAATTATACAAACAATCATCCGAAAAAAATTCATATTTTTAATAAAATAAATTCGAAAATAAATAAATTTTTAGAAAAATAACCTTGATTTCTGCAGGTGTATGGATTACAGAATCTGGTAGAGCTCTTCAAGACCTTCAGATTGGTTACTCGAGCTTTCCAAACCGAATTCAATAACACCTCCAAATGCTTGTTTGATTCTTAGAACAGTTCTAGGAAATTAGGGTTTTTCTTTGAAAATTATATAATTATATGTCTGCAAATGATTTTGATACGAAATAAAATACGGTAAAAGGCTATTTATAATTACGGAAAATTAGGATCCCGTTGGATCATTCCGGATATAAAACGGTACGTTTATTTGTAAAATATGATCCAAACGGTATCGGTTTTCGGGATAATTATCCAAATCAGTACAATTTGTACTGCGGTCTTGGTCTCAGCGCCTGGTTACACGTATTACGAAGTGATAATTGTGATAGTTTAATAAAAAGCTCCCGTTTATCGAAAATACGGGTTTTATTGATTTACCGAAATGAATATTGTATCGAAAATGTTGCGCCGGGACCCGCGCAGGACAAACCGTACGCCGGATCGAAAAAGTCGAAACATGGAAAATGCTCGGAATATTACAATTAGGTTAGGAAGGAGTTCTCTAAAGAGTTTCGGGTTCCAAAAACGTAAAAATGGTTGACGTCGGTTGGTTCCTGTATTTATAAAATAGATTTTAATTACCCGGAAAAAGTTTTAAAAATTTTATATGATTCTTATAAATCCATAAACCAACATAAAAATAATTAGGAAGATATGACAATTATCTATATTTTATTTTGGACATATAAAAATTAAAATACTCAATTAATATTATTTTTGAATATTCAAGTATAGATAACACTTAACAATTAGCTCACAGAATAGATACTGAACACACATAATAATTATATAATAGCAAAAATAATTACACGATATATCCCAGATATTACAACTTAAAGTGCGGATACACTTCAGGGATGAAAATTGGCTAATATATAGGAGAAGATCTAGATTAAACAAAAGAAGATATGCTTGGAGAGTTGTAGAGCTAAAGGACTACAGTAGATAATCTCTGATTGATGTATTTTAGGAAACATAACATATCATATCAATTAGGAGATATCTTGTAGCTGTGTAGTATATAAACACAGATTAGGGTTTACACTATATGTGTTATCATTCACGAGAATATTATTCATTGTAATTCTAGCAGCTTTTAGTGATATCATACATCACTGAGAGAGTAGATTAAACCTACTATAACAAATTTTGATATATTGAATAAACTTGTTTTCTGTTACATACTTGTGTTTATAATCGAATTGATTGTAGATACTATATTCAACCTGTTGGATTTATATCGCAGTGGAGGCATGGTAAAACACTTTTACACATATAAAATCCAAATAAAAGCATATAAATCATGATTAAAACATATGAACCGATTACTAACCTTTAATAGCGATCCAAAAGCAACGATCGGAGATCCTTAGCAGCTGCTCCTCAAACGTGAAGCACTCCACCGGTATCCACCAAGAAAACGACGTTAAGGAAGAGGAGGAGGTGGAGAGAATTAGGTTTTTCTAAAAATTTTGGGTTAGAATAAAAATAGGGTTTATAATAGTATATTTATAGGCAAAATTTTCAGCTGAAATTTTCCCATAAAATATTATTATTATTAACCCATTTATTATTCTCATTAATAATTAAAACACCTTTTAATTATTAATCCTTTTTCTAAACACTTTAGAAATAATTCTCTCTCTTGATTTAATTTCCAAAAATTAAATTCTTAATTAATAATATTAAGAACTTTTCTTAATTAATTTATAATCAATTAAATCTCATTTAATCAATTATTAAATTTGCCAATTAATTATTTATTTCATAAATAAATAATTATTAGCCATTATTAATTAATTCCTCCACCATTAAATCATTCTCTTTTTATGGTGTGACCCTGTAAGTTCAATATTAAGCCGGTAGTAGAAATAAATAATAATAAAACTATTTTATCATTATTTATATAAATTCTCTAATTTATTAAATATGATTAATTAATTAATCATATTCATTCTACATCATGAGGGATACTTCTCAGCATATCGCGACTATCCGGATAATACGAATTCACTGCTTAGAATACCAAGAACCTATTCAGTGAATAGTTACCGTACAATAAACTCCTTCTACCCTACAATGTCCTGATTAAATACAAGGCGTGGATCTCGTGTCAAGCCTATCTAATTTAATCACTTGCTTACCATTTACTATGCTTAGTTCTATGCAAATTAGAAACTCCTTTCTAATTTCATTCACTCTGGCCAGAGATTCCTGAACTAGCATAAGTGGATCAGCCTTGAACATTCTCTTCCTTCACTAGAAGGGGTAGATCCTTTATTGATCATACACTATCTTCGTGTACAAATTCCTATACCCGGTAGAGCTCTAATAATTGTCCCTGGAGACTAAGAACTAAACCAAAGCATAGTTCAGTGTACACAAGATGACTATGATGACCTCAAGTCAAAGGATAACTGTACAACTATCACTATGTGAACAACTGCTGACACGTGAGTGAACTCCATCAGTTGTTCAGCTGTGCGAGTCATGTTCAGTGAACTTATTCTATAATAAGCACCTACATACTAGCTATAGTGTCACCATACAAATGTCTATGAGAATAGACATCCTTCATAATGAAGCAAGCATAGTATGTACCGATCTTTGCGGATTATTAATTACCAGTTAGTAATACTATGATTAGGAACTATTTAAGTTTAGAGTTATCATCTTTTAGGTCTCACTATTATGATCTCATCATTATCCATAAAAAGCTTTACTCTAAACTATGGTATATCTTATTTAAACACTTAAATAGATAGAGCCCGTAATAAAAATAAAACAAGTCTTTTATTAATATCAATGAAATCAAAACAGATTACATAAAAAGTTATTCCTAAATCCTAATACATGATTGGACTTAGGACATATTCCTTTCAATCTCCCACTTGTACTAAAGCCAATCACTCTGGTATCTAATACCCATCTTGTCTTTATGACGATCAAAGTGACTTTCATAAAGTAGCTTTGTGAGTGGGTCTGCTATGTTGTTATGTGTGTCAACTCTATTTCAATACAACACAAGAAATGTTATCGCGCTCCCACTAACCCTTTGTAGACACATGGTTCATCTACGTTTTTCATAAAATCAAAACTCTTTGATTGTCTCATCAAAACGGATGTTCCATCTACGAGAAGCTTGCTTTAAACCATACATGGTTCGCAGCAGCTTACACACTAGGTTTTCATTTCTCTTGGAAAGAAAACCATCTGGCTAATTGCCAGATCTCATAGTCGTAGTAAGCAGCAATCGCAAGCAAAATCCGAACTGATTTTAACAGGGCTGCAGGTAAAAGGTTTCATCAAAGTCAATCCATTGCCTTTGTTTGAATCCTTTTCCCAAAAGCCTGGCCTTAAAGGTCTCCACCTGGCCATCTTCTTTAATCATTCTTTTGTATCCCGTATATATAGATTTTATTCCGGATTTCATGGCACTATGCCATTTCTCTGAGTCAACACTACTCATAGCCTCATTATAGGTCACAGGGTCGTCATCATTAATGATCGACAACTCATTGTCATTCTCAATGACAAGGCCATATTACCTCTCAGGTTGGCGAGACACTCTCCCTGACCTACGAATGGGCTGTTCCACAGAAGGTTGTTCAGTCAGAACAGGTGTTTCCACTTGATCCGTAGTAGTTTGTGCTTCTTGAACTTCATCAAGTTCAATTTTGCTCCCACTATTTCCTTCAAGGATAAACTCCTTTTCCAAGAAGGTAGCATGTCTGGAGACAAACACCCGATGATCGGTGTAAAACTAATACCTTAAAGTCTCTTTAGGATATCCCACAAAACTACATTTTACGGATCGATATTCCAGCTTATCTGGTTCAACTTTCTTGACATAAGCTGGAAATCCCAAAATCTTAACGTGTTTAAGACTCGGTTTCCTTTCTTTCCATATCTCATACGGAGTTTGAGGAACAGATTTGGAAGGCACCTTATTCAGTAAATATGCTGAGGTTTCCAATGCATAACCCCATAGGAATACTTGAAGATTTGCATAGCTCATCATGGACCGAACTATGTCTAACAAAGTTCGATTTCTCCTTTCAGATACCAATCTGGAGGCGTCCACTGGGAGACTATACCATTTACTTTGAGATAATCCAGAAACTCTCCATTCAAGTATTCACCACCTCGATCTAATCGAAGAATTATAATACTATGTTTGGTTTGTTTCTCCACTTCATACTTATACTCTTTGAACTTTTCAAAGGCTTCAGACTTGTGTTTCATCAAACACATATCCGAATCTAGATATATCATCTATGAAAGTAATGAAGTACGAAAAATCCACCTATGGCTTGCATAGACATTGGTCCACATACATCTGTGTGTACCATTCCTAGCAAATTTGCAGCCCTCTCTCCATGTCTACTAAATGGAGACTGTAATGCCACAATGAAGTGAGATTTTCATCATCCCTTTTCTTTTATTAGTTTGTTCAATCTGAAGTAAATTATGTCACATTTATACAGAACATTATTTAAAGTACCACGTCCATAAAGAATATTATCTCTAAGAATAGAACATTCATTATTCTCAATAATAAATGAAAATCCAGCCAAGTCTAACATGGGAATAGAAATAATATTCCTCACAATCGAGGGAACAAAATAACAATTATTTAAAACAATAGTGTTGCCCGTAGGCATATGTAAATGAAATGATTCTACATCTTTAGCAGCAACTCTTGCTCCATTTCCCATCAGTAGAATCACCTCCTCTTCCTCAAGAGTCCTACTTCTCCTTAGTCCCTGCAACAAATTGCAGATATGAGAAACACAGGCGGTATCTAATACCGAAGTAGAAATTTGATTTAATGACATATTCACTTCTATCATGAACATACCTGAATCAGAAGCGGTAGTCTCACTACCCTTCTTCTATTTCAATTCTGCAAGGTAAACCTTGCAGTTCCTCTTCCAGTGCCCCACCTTGTTACAGTGAAAGCAAACAACTTTGCTCTTGGGGTCTTCAGCTTTTGGTGGAACCGGCATTTTCTCACCTACTTTCTTCTTCTTGGAAGGGTTCCTCTTCCTTTTCTTAGGATTGGAACCTTCACCAATTAGAAGAACAGAACTCTTCTTAGGGGAAAATTCGATTCCGCAGTCTTCAACATGTTGTGGAGTTCAGGCAGGCTGACATCCAACTTATTCATGTGAAAGTTCACAACAAACTGCGAGAATGAACTCGGAAGCGATTGCAAGACCAATTCTTGGCTCAGCTCCCCATCTATGGCAAAACCAAGTTGTCCAAGACGTTCAATCAAATTGATCATCTTAAGTACATGGTCATTCACAGATGATCCCTCAGACATCCTACAACCGAACAGCTCCATCGATATCTCATATCGAGCTGTCCTCCCTGCCACATCATACAACTCTTGTAGATGCATGAGGATAGTGTGAGCATCAATATGCTCATGTTACTTCTGTAGCTTAATGTTCATGGAAGCTAGCATGATGCATTGAGCAACATTTGCATCATCTACCCACTTACGATACACAACATGTTCATCATTATGTGCATCACTAGCAGGTTCAGTAGGCTTAGGTGAGTCAATCACGTATTCCAGCTTCTCAATCCTGAGAACAATTCTCAAGTTTCGAAGCCAGTCAGCATAATTAGGACCAGTCAATTTGTGAGCATCCAGTATGCTCCTGAGTGATAGTGCAGAAGACATAATGTATATTGTAAATCTGTAAATGATAAACACATAACAACACTTAGCAAATATTCGATTTCATTTTAAAACACTATATGAATCAGGTCTTTATTCATAAGTGGCTCCCACTAGTTTACCTAATTTATTCAACCCCCTACATGAAAAATTAAGCAAACATAATGCTAATGGGAATAGGGATCCTACATTCCATTACAGAACCCCGGCTGTAGCACGAACCGCCATGTAATGTTCAATAGGCAGACAACTCTTGTCAATTACATCTTATGTTATTCCCTAATCAAACTTTAGCCTCTTGAATAATTGAGTCACGGCTGTGGCACGACAAACTCAATATTCTAAGTCAAGTCTAACCCAACATTCCGTACAATTGAATCAGTCCCCAAAGGCCCACGGCTGTGGCACGTACCGACCTTTAGATTCTTATTCAATATACACATCTCTATGTAATAGATAAGTATTTCTTATTTCGAAATCAAAGCCCTCGGCTGTAGCACGAACCAATAATGATTCAAAAATGAGAACTATTTTTCTATCATGTTGGAAGGCTATGACCGACACAAGCCCGTTGTGTCATTGGCCAATTACTACTTGATATTATTTAATTTTAGAGGGATTATATTACGTTACAATCATAATCATATTATAAAGAGATTCTTCCTTTTAAATTAAATATTTCAATTCAATAATCAATAATCAGATGATTCCCAGATCGGGTGGAGCATTGTCAAGATGCGTCACTTAATAACCCTTTCTTACAGATAGAAATCTGTTATTGAAAGAATCATCCTTTCTCTCATATCGAAAACTCATATTCAATTACGTGTTTCATAAACACAAGAATCTCATGATTGTATTCATAATATTATTATTAAGGTTATGAAACAATTTCACTATACTAGGTTGTCTAACAAACGCCTTATGTTCATTTAAGTTCACCTAAATCTATCATCGCATGATAAACTAAGCATATATCACATATATCAACATGAATAAACATCAAGATAGGCATGTTACATCATCTATCATATTGGTCTAAGCATTATACATCTCTATGTATCACATGAAGCATTTAAAAGCAGTTAAAACAGTTAAAAACAGCTTTAAAACACTTTCGGAAATATAAACAGTTCAAAACTTTTATATAAACTAAAATTTGATCACTCCATTAGATCTGTCTCGTAAAAACGAATCCAACGATATATTGCACACCCAAAACGGAGTTACGAAACTCCCAAAAAATCAAATTTAATGTGGATAGACGGGCTATAACGCATTACAGGAACGCGTTACAAGCCCTGTAACGCATTCCGTGAATGCGCCACAGGGTGTAACGCATTCCCGGAATGCGTGAAACCCTTTCTTCTGCGTTTCTCCGCCTGTCAGAACAGCCGCCGTCTTTTCTCGCACAGATTTCCGTGCCGCCGTCCCTGTCAACTCTGTACCTTTGCTTTGCTTTCAACAGACAACAGCAGACAAGCAGCAGATGCATAATATATATACTTACAATTTATATATATATATGATTATATAATTACGAATTTAATTGCAACAACTTCATAAATTCATAATAAAAAATCTATACATCATAAAATTATGAAAAAATACCCAGACGATCTACAACACTTGTAGAACCCAGATCAACATTCAAAATTATTTTGAGAAACGATTTCTCATCAAACAAAGTTAATCCATAATATAACTTGTAAAAATCATAATTAATTCATACAAGCACATAAAATTCTGAAAATTTTACCACAGATCTATATGCATACAACCTAAGCTCTGATACCAATGTTGGATTTATATCGCAGCGGAGGCATGATAAAACACTTTTACACATATAAAATCCAAATAAAAGCATATAAATCGTGATTAAAACATATGAATCGATTACTAACCTTTAATAGCGATCCAAAAGCAACGATCGGAGATCCTTAGCAGCTGCTCCTCAAACGTAAAGCACTCCACCGGTATCCACCAAGAAAACGACGTTAAGGAGGAGGAGGAGGTGGAGAGAATTAGGTTTTTCTAAAAATTTTGGGTTAGAATAAAAATAGGGTTTATAATAGTATATTTATAGGCAAAATTTTCAGCTGAAATTTTCCCATAAAATATTATTATTAACCCATTTATTATACTCATTAATAATTAAAACACCTTTTAATTATTAATCCTTTTTCTAAACACTTTAGAAATAATTCTCTCTCTTGATTTAATTTCCAAAAATTAAATTCTTAATTAATAATATTAAGAACTTTTCTTAATTAATTTATAATCAATTAAATCTCATTTAATCAATTATTAAATTTGCCAATTAATTATTTATTTCATATATAAATAATTATCAGCCATTATTAATTAATTCCTCCACCATTAAATCATTCTCTTTTTATGGTGTGACCCTGTAGGTTCAATATTAAGCCGGTAGTAGAAATAAATAATATAAAACTATTTTATCATTATTTATATAAATTCTCTAATTTATTAAATATGATTAATTAATTAATCATATTTATTCTACATCGTGAGGGATACTTCTCAGCATATCGCGACTATCCGGATAATACGAATTCACTGCTTAGAATACCAAAAACCTATTCAGTGAATAGTTACCGTACAATAAACTCCTTCTACCCTACATGTCCTGATTAAATACAAGGCATGGATCTCGTGTCAAGCCTATCTAATTTAATCACTTGCTTACCATTTACTATGCTTAGTTCTGTGCAAATTAGAAACTCCTTTCTAAGTTCATTCACTCTGGCCAGAGATTCCTGAACTAGCATAAGTGGATCAGCCTTGAACATTCTCGTCCTTCACTGGAAGGGGTAGATCCTTTATTGATCATACACTATCTTCGTGTACAAATTCCTATACCCAGTAGAGCCCTAATAATTGTCTCTGGAGACTAAGAACTAAACCAAAGCATAGTTCAGTGTACACAAGATGACTATGATGACCTCAAGTCTAAGGATACTTGTACAACTATCACTATGTGAACAACTGCTGACACGTGAGTGAACTCTATCAGTTGTTCAGCTGTGCGAGTCATGTTCAGTGAAATTATTCTATAATAAGCACCTACATACTAGCTATAGTGTCACCACACAAATGTCTATGAGAACAGATATCCTTCATAATGAAGCAAGCATAGTATGTACTGATCTTTGCGGATTATTAATTACCAGTTAGTAATCCTATGATCAGGAACTATTTAAGTTTAGAGTTATCATCTTTTAGGTCTCACTATTATGATCTCATCATAATCCATAAAAAGCTTTACTCTAAACTATGGTATATCTTATTTAAACACTTAAATAGATAGAGCCCGTAATAAAAACAAAACAAGTCTTTTATTAATATCAATGAAATCAAAACAGATTACATAAAAAGTTATTCCTAAATCCTAATACATGATTGGACTTAGGACATATTCCTTTCACAACCCCCTTCTATAGTATCATTGAGGCCTAATAAGTGGTATCAGAGCCAATCTGTTAAGCTTACAAATAGTTAAGATCCAAAAAAAAATCAATCATGTCTAATCAATCAAAAACACAAGACCCTCTGCAAAGGTTCAACCATTCAAAACACCAGTAGATATGAAACCATCAGGGTTCTTATGCTCAGGGTGTCTGAGTACCCTGTATGGAGTGTGAAGATGGCCATGTTTCTGGAAGCTACAGATCTAGAATATTTAGACAGAATTTATGATGGTCCACAAAAGCCCACAAAGCTTTCTGTTGCAGTTAGAAATGAGCCACAGAAGATGATTCCCAAAGAAAAGAGAGAACTCACCACTGAAGACATCTCTTCACTAGGCAAGGATGCAAAAGTAAGACACTTGCTTCATAGTGCACTTGACAATGTCATGTCAAACAGGGTGATTGGATGCAAGACTACAAAAGAAATCTGGGATGCATTGGAAGTGAGATGTCAAGGATCCAATGCCATCAAAAAGAACAGAAAGACAATACTCACACAGGAGTATGAGCACTTTGACTCAAAATCTGATGAGTCACTAACTGATACATATGACAGATTTACAAAGCTGTTGAATGATCTGTCACTGGTGGATAAGGAATATGATCAAGAAGATTCAAATATGAAATTCCTACTAGCTCTTCCTGAAAAGTGGGATTTGAAAGCTACTACAATAAGAGACAACTATGAACTTGCTGATATGTCTCTTGATGAAATCTATGGGATGCTCAAGAATCATGAACTTGAGATGGAGCAAAGAAAGAAGAGACATGGAGGGAAGTCTAAGACAGTTGCTTTAAAGACTGAAGAAAAGCCAATTATCTCTAGGAAGGCAAAAGGAAAGGCTCTCATCATACAGTCTGATTCAGAGTCATCAGATTCTGATGATGATGATTCAGAACCTGAAAATTTATTTGAAGTGGATGTTGATGTAGAGATGATGCAACTATGTGCTCTTATGGTGAAGGGTATCACTACAAGAAATTCAGAAAGGGTAAGAAGTTTTCCAGGAAAGGTGGAAATTCTGACAAGAAAGGGTTCAGAAAGACTGAAGGCAAAGGAGGAAAGTCTGACAGAGGAGATAACCAAATGTCAAATGCTACAATTGTGGTGAAAGAGGCCACATCTCTCCTGATTGCAAGAAAGGAAAAGGTGATAAAGGTCAGGCACTTATCACAAAGAAGAAAAACTGGGCAGACACTTCAGAATCTGAAGAAGAGGTGAACTATGCCTTCATGGCAAATGCTGATAGCAATTCTGATGCTACTGAACTAAAGGTACCTCTATCAACTCTTGCTTTTGATATAGAAGATATTACTGAGTTGAGATTATTTCTGAAAAATATTTATATTAGCTATAGAGATCAGACTTTAGAGAATGAAAGATTAAAATCTGAAAATCTAAAGTACAAAAATAGAAATAGCTATCTTGAAGAAGAGTTAGTCAAGATGCACACTATTCAGACAGAGAGAGATAACGCTGTGTATGTTAAGAATGAATTGCTTAAACAGAATGATTATCTAAAAATTGAATTAGAAAAAGAAAGAGAAATCATCAGGACTTGGACTAACTCAGGCAGAACAACTCAGAATATTCTAAGTAGTGGAAACTGGAAAGAGGGATTAGGTTATAAAGATGGTAAAAGTGAGAAAGGGACTTTTCCAAATAAGCCAATTGTTATCAAATAGAATGAAAAGCCAAAGGTAAATCCTGTTAAATTTGTTGCAAAAACTATTATGTCTGATTTTGAGGAGATGAAAGACTCTAAAATAGAAGTCAAAGAAAAGTCAACTTCTAACAAATTAAAACAGGATAAACCAGCTTTGGTAAACATTGGCTTAATGACAAAGAAGCAGCTCAAGTATAAGCTGAAAGAGACTAAAAATATGAACAAGGTAAAGGAAGCTAGGAAAAATAGGAATGGAAAGGAAGGTGTGAATAAAATTAATAATTATATGCATGTTCCTAATGCTCCTAGAAAGAAATGCTATAATTGTAGAAACTCTAACCATCTTACTTCTTTATGAAGGAAAAATAAAGATATAAACTCTTTACCTCCTAGATCAGGAGTTAAGAGTCAGTCTATTAGGTTTAAACCACAAAATCCTTATTTTTATTGTGGTAGTTTATGGCATTTTATTTATACTTGTAAGGAATATCATAGTTTGTACTATGATTATTATGAAATAAAACCTTCTTTAAAGAAAATTAGTGTAATTCCTTCTAGTATAAATTCTGATGCAAAGTCTGATATAAAGTCTGATAAAAAGCATGTTAGCATAAACTCTGAAACTAAATCTGCTGCAAATGCTAACAAACTTAACAAGGCCAAAGGATCCAAGCAAGTCTGGGTCCTTAAAACTAATCAATAGTGGTCTTACACTATTATCGGACTTTGGATGAAAAGCATCCTGGTTCTGGACAATGGATGTTCGGGACATATGACTGAAATAAAGCCCTACTATCGGACTTTGTGGAGAAAGCTGGCCCAAGAGTTTCTTATGGAGATGACAACATGGGAAAGACTCTAGGATATGACAATATCAATCTTGGGAATGTCATAATTGAAACAGTAGCTCTTCTCTCAGGAATTAAACACAATCTGCTAAGTATGAGTCAAATCTGTGACAGAGGTTATCATGTGGATTTCTTTGAAAAACACTGTGAAGTTGTAAGGAATTCTATAGGCAAAGTGGTTCTGAAAGGTTACAGACATGGTAACATATATGAAGCCAGACTTTCAATAAATTCTGATGGTCCTGCAATCTGCCAGTTAAGCAGAGCATCAATTGAAGAAAGCTGGAATTGGCACAAGAAACTCTCTCATTTAAATTTCAACAACATAAATGAGCTAGTAAAGAAAGATCTTGTGAGAGGACTACCAAAATCAATATTTGCTCCTGATGGTGTTTGTGACTCATGTCAAAAGGCAAAACAAAGAAAATCTTCATTCAAGAGCAAAACTGAATCCTCAATTCTTGAGCCTTATCACTTACTGCATGTTGATATATTTGGTCCAGTCAATGTCATGTCTATTGCAAAGAAGAAATATGTTATGGTTATAGTGGATGAGTTCACAAGATACACTTGGGTGTATTTCTTGTACAAGAAGAATGAAACTGCATCTACTCTAACTGATCATGTCAGACAACTGGATAAATTAGTCAAAGATTCTGTTAAATAATAAGAAGTGATAATGGCACTGAGTTCAAGAATTCAATCATGGAAGAGTTTTACAAAGAGCAAGGAATAAAGCAGGAATTTTCTGCACCTGGAACTCCACAACAGAATGGAGTTGTAGAAAGAAAGAACAGGACTCTTCTTGAAGCTGCACGAACTATGCTTGATGAAGCAAAGCTACCAACCTATTTTTGGGCTAAAACTGTGCAGACTACTTGTTTTACTTAGAATGCTACACTCATAAACAAGCATGGAAAAACACCATATGAGATGGTGAAGAAAAAGAAGTCAAATCTAAAATACTTTCATGTATTTGGATGCAAGTATTTTGTTCTTAAGACTCATCCTGAACAGCTGTCAAAATTTGATCTAAAAGCTGATGAAGGAATATTTATTGGATATCCACTTTCCACAAAAGCCTTCAGAGTCTACAATTTAAGAACAAGGGTTGTCATGGAATCTATCAATGTATCTTTTGATGATAAAAAGATTAATAGACTTGAAGATTTCAATGATCCTGATCAGCTGAGATTTGAAAATGAAGATGTAAATTCTGATTTTGTAAATTCTGATGACCTAAATCCTGATCCTCTAAGTTCTGATGGGTTAAATTCTGATGTCATTGAAACTGTGGTAACTGCTCCAAAGGAAAATGTACCTGTTCAGGGGGAGCAAGCTGATGATCATACCACATCTCAAGACTCTAAGAAACATCAGAACCAGTCACTGGCTCTTCAAGTTCTGATTCATCAAATTCTGATGAGCCAAATTTTGACAATTCTGGAAACTCTAATTCTTCAATTCCTGAAGTATCCAACTCAAATTCTGGAATCTCAGAGAGCATAACTTCAGGGGGAGTATCAAAAAATGCTAATGGAGACAACATGGATCATGGGGGAGGATTCATTTCTAGAGATCAACTTCCATCTGCAAGGAAGTGGACTAAATCACACACACTTCACTTAATAATTGGAGATCCTGAAGCAGGTGTTAGAACTAGAACAACAACAACAAATGAATGTCTCTATCATTCCTTTCTATCTCAGACTGAACCAAAGAAAGTGGAAGAAGCTCTTCAAGATGCTGATTGGGTGCAAGCAATGCAGGAAGAGTTAAATGAATTTGAAAGAAATAAAGTCTGGACCCTAATACCAAGACCAAAGGACAGATCAATTTTTGGTACAAAATGGGTGTTCTGAAATAAAACTAACAGTGATGGCATAATTACAAGAAACAAAGCAAGGCTGGTTGCTAAAGGTTACTCTCAACAGGAGGGTATTGACTATGATGAAACATTTGCTCCAGTTGCTAGATTGGAAGCCAAAAGAATCTTTTTGGCTTATGCTGCTCACAAGAAGTTTAAAGTCTTTCAAATGGATATGAAAAGTGCTTTTCTCAATGGAGAATTGGAAGAAGAAGTATATGTTGAACAACCTCCAGGCTTTGTAGATCCAAAATTTACAAATCATGTCTACAGGCTTGACAAAGCACTTTATGGCCTTAAGCAAACTCCAAGAGCATGGTATGATACTTTAGCTCAATTTCTTCTGGAAAGTGGATTTCACAGAGGCACAATTGAAAAGACTTTATTTTATCTCAACCATGGAAAGGACTTACTTTTGGTACAGATATTTGTTGATGATATCATCTTTGGCTCTACAAATACAAAACTTTGTGAAAGATTTTCCAAGTTAATGCAGTCAAGATATCAAATGAGTATGATGGGAGAGTTGAGTTATTTTCTGGGACTTCAAGTCAAAGAAATTGATGAAAGTACTTTTATCAGTCAATCCAAGTACACCAGAAATTTACTCAAGAAATTCAGAATGCAAGACAGTTCTACTGCATCAACTCCCATGGCCACTACCACTACAGTGAGGCAGGCTGTAACACCCCCAAATCCGGGGTCGGGGATCCGGGTTGTCACGAGTTCCATTTCCCTTAATAACACCCAATCTTAATAAATAATCAACTACTCTGTACTGTGACCCCACAATAAACACACACACCACAAGTTATAGTCTCAGAGATGAATATCCAACAAAATAATCACAAGTCGTTTTATTCCACAATTATATACCAATACACCATAAAAGGGTTTCTGAATAAATTTACATTTCTTTGCCATTATTACAATTGATAAAGATACATAAGTCTGGTACATCAAAAGTTGAAAGCCTAGCCTATTGGTAGTTCCTACCTCAGCTACAGCGATATCAACGCCTATAGGAAACTGCAGAACGTTTCCTAATCGCTTGCGAATCGGGAGCTTGGTCCTGTTCATCTTTTCTATCTGTTGTTGTGTGATGAAAGAAGAAAGCAAGGGTGAGCAGCAAGCCCACCAAAATAATATGTATAATGATTAACAATATATGTGCATTCTCATATTACTCATGAAATTCTTGGTCAAGAAGAAATGAACCAAGCTGATATCTTAACGCGACCAAGTCGCAAAATATTCAGTATATATATACATATATACTTTTCAAAATCTTTGAAATCCTCTGCCATGTATAATATACACAGAGTTCCAGTTTATAACTGTATAAAAAATATCATTGCAAGGTGATCTCATATATCTAACCTTGTCTCAACATTTTTCTGAAAATCTTTGTCATGCATAAGATAATCATTTACTAGATATAAGTTGAAAAGATGAAGTTACAAGATACTCCAATATACTTATATCTTTTCTGAATACTACTTGAACTACCACCGTTCAATGTATAAATAGTTCATCCCATAGATTAAGCTACGAGACAAAACTTGTATAGAATCAATCTTTAAAATATCATCAAAATAAAATGAAGTTACGAGATGCTTCATTTGATGCAAACATCATTTTGAAAACTTGACCCTGCCAACACTCAACAATCGCCCAACCGTAGCCTTTCTATCGAAGTGCTCTGAGTAGTGTTGCAGAAATATCCAATTGGATGATGAACTCATTACGGGAGTTTGCCGCGCCAGGAAGACCACTTACGATGATCAGTCGTAGTAGTGCAACCCCACCATTTTCTACATGTAGAGGAGAACCTGTCGGATTTACTTGTCAACCGAACACTGGACTCCTAAGGAATGTACCGTCTTTCGGAACTTCCAGGCCATTTGGGCCAATATAATAAGGTTGGGCCGGCGCCACTCGACCACTTACGCCACTCCTAGTTCAGATGAAATCCATGACTCTGAAACGTAAAGCTCGTCCCCCTTTCCCCAAGTAGAAACTTGTTGATACGGCTCCACCAAGTAGTCATATCTAGTTGAAAAGGAAAACTCACCGATATTTCCCAGGCGATGCCTGTTAATGGATTAACTTGTTCCAAGAATTTTACTTCCCGAGTATTGGGTAAGTAATCAAAATTCTTTTATCAAGACATCAACCTTGTTGCGAATATAAAACACACCACAGAGCCGGATCCCTCAGGTTTTGAGCGAGTATTTAAATCCCCTTCAAAAGGAGGATCTTAAATATAAAAATGAGTTTTAGGATCCGTTCTAACTTTTAAAAATCATTTTAAAGACTCGAAAACACTTTAAAGAGTGTTTGGAGTAAAGCTGATTTAATAGAGTAAATCAGTCCCAATATATTAGAAAATATCTGAATATTATTATTTAAATAATATTTCCATAAAGAATAATCTTTATAAAAATAATTGAAGTAGATGTTGTAAAACTTATACTTGAAATGACTATTAAATAACCAAAGATATACTTATACGAGAGTAATATCTTTATTTGAATAACCAAAAGTAAGTTTGATTACCGACACATTATTCTTTAATAAAATAAAGAATATTAATTAGCAATTAATCGGAGTCATAAGTCCTCGAATGAATATTCAACATAATATTCTATAAATAAAATAAGCGGAGTCATATGTCCTCAAATGAATATTTACGTAATATTCATTAAATAATATAAAGTGAGTCATAATTCCTCGAATGAATATTCAAGTAATATTCATTAATAATATAAAGTGAGTCATAATTTCTCGAATGAATATTCAAGTTATATTCATTAATAATATAAAGTGAGTCATAATTTCTCGAATGAATATTCAAGTAATATTCATTAATAATATAAAGTGAGTCATAATTCTTCGAATGAATATTAAAGTAATATTCATTAATAATATAAAGTGAGTCATAATTCCTCGAATGAATATTCAAGTAATATTCATTAAATAATATAAAGTTATCGAATAAACCTTATTCGATCAATAGTTTTGAAAACTATATCCATATATATATAAATATATATATATATAATATACTCGGGAACATCGACTCCCGGTTTAGAAATATGTTCACCTTTTGATCCCATATACTAAGGGTAAACTCAAATACCGTTTATCTCTAGCATAGGTATTATGAAACTATAAGCATTGAACCAACAGATATAAAAATCAAGAATATGAAACAGGCATGCATATATACCATATCACATGCTACAATATATCGCAAGATCATGCATATACACATATACATCACAACAACAGTTATACGGGTAGAAAACTTGCCTGAGTGCTCCCGGATAGGCTTAAGCTTAGAGTGGGTCCGATAACCTATGAATAACAACATAAGTCGGAATTAAACCCCGGTCGCTTAAGAAACTAGACTTTAACCATTTAGAGTCCTAACGTTCGCTTTCGTGCTTAACCATTTACTTAAGTCGCTCGAGTATCCTCGACTCCACCATTTTTAATAATTTAACCATTACGAGTTTTAAGGCGATTCTTTCGCGAGTGTCTTACTAACTGCCTAACACACTCTACATAAATGTTTCATACTCCAATTAGCTCTTTTTGGTCTTTAACATATGTTTCAAAGTAAGGCGAGGGGTAATGTTTCGTTCGCGAAACGTCGTTACTTAAAACGGCCGTTTCTCCTAAACCGTACATCGGAATCAAACGAACCACATATCAAAACGAAGCTCGTAACATGAACTATCTAAACATGGAAATGGTCAAAATGTAGCAGGGAGTTCACGGGTCCTAATGTTATGAACAACAGCAGTCTAAAGTAAATCTGACATTACGACGACTATGTTTACACGATTTCCCAAATTTGAACCGTTCCAAAACAAACTAATTTCTACATATTCAAACACCAAACCATCACCAATAAATCCCCATACAACCATATGACAATATCACTCATCAACCACTTTAAACCCTTTAAACAAAGCCCAAATCATACCATAAATCATCAAGAACAACTAGTGCTACTCTTTAACTCCAAAATCAACAAAAGCACTTAACAACTAAGATCTCAACATGACAAAACAACTACTACACTTAATCTCTCATTCCATCATCATAAACATTTATACCAAACAACTAAATTCTAAGATAATGAAGAGTTATACCTTCCTTGAAGCTTTTAATCAATGAAAGATCCTTGGAATGCCCATGGAAGCCTTGATCTATGTTTAAGCTACCTTGAACTTTCATAAAAAATCAAGAAAACCAAAGTTATTTCTTGAAGGTTACTATTCACCATCTTCTTCCTTGATTTATTGAAAGAGATTGTGAAGGAATTAGAAGCTTAAACTTATAGGACATCCATATCTATGTACAAGGAACCTTAGATAATTACCTCACTAATTAACAAGCCTTGGATCTTGAATTTTGGAAATTTCTTCTTTGAAAAAGAAGAAAAGCCGAGAGCAAGCTTGGAAGAAAGAGAGATTTTTGTGTTTTTTTGCTTTGATTTGTTTTTTGGTTGGTTGTTTTTGTTTAGATTTTGGTTAATTACCTTAATAACCTTGAACTTTGTGTGGTTATCATTCATCCACACCTCCTTCCCTCCTATGTCATGCTTACATCACCTTATTGTGTCATCATCCCTTACTTGTCCTCTCCTTATTGGTTGGATGACCTCATCATCCCTAACCTCCTTGATTAACTTCCTAATTGTTTGCGTAATGACCGCTGATCTGTTATACGGTTCGCTTAACTTTCATTTTTGTTTATCGTTTGAGGGATCATACCCGGGATCTTATTACTTGGGTTTCCTTAACTTTTCTCAATACATTCTAATCCTTTTATGATCCTCTCTTCTAATCCTTTTATTTAAATCCTTTTTATCCTGTTACCTTATACTCAATTCTTTCCGTATCTAGTGGATTTCCGGGAAAAATCAAAGTGTTCGGATTTGGATTCTGACGATCTTTACATACACTTATATATCACATAGAGTACCAATAAAATCTCAGAATATCCATAAAGGAAACCCTACATAGTGCGGCATGAAAAGTTTTCTCATTCAGCATAATCTGCAAAATCACTATTCATAAGGGTTTCAAAAATTTCCAAAAATTGGGGTTATTACAGTCTCCCCTCCTTAAAAGGATTCCGTCCCGGAATCAGATAGGAACTGAATAGGGATACTCTCTTAGCATTGCACTTTCTAACTCTCGAGTAAAATTTCCCATAGTGTGGTTCTACCATCAAACTCTGACTAGTTTGATAGCCTTTCTCCTAAGCACTTGTTCCTTTTCACTCTATAACCCTTCCTGGTTGCTCCATATAAGTTACGTCGGGTTGCATGTCTATGCGCTCATATGCCCTTATTTATCTGGCATCCGAATTACACTTCTTTAACATTGATACGTGGAACACGTTAAGAACTTGCTACATGTTCGGGGGTAGGGCTAGCTCGTATGCTAACTTCCCAATATGTTTTAGTATATCCAAGGGTCCAACAATTCGTGGACTTAAACTTTCCTTTCTTTCCAACCCTCATCAATCCTTTCCAAGGGATACCTATAACATCACTAGGTCCCCTATTTCATACTCTTTGTCCTTTCGAGTCAAATCAGCATACCTCTTATGTCCATCTTGGGTTACTACCAGCCGTCCTCTGATTAGATCTATTATATCCCTGGTCCTTTGGACTACTGCGGGTCCGAGCATCTTGCGCTCTACAACTTCATCCTAACATAAGGGAGATCGATATTGTCTTCCCTCAAGGATCTCATAAGACGATATCTCAATACTGACATATGATCTATTTTCGTAAGAAAACTCAATCCGTGTTAAGTGATCATTCCAAATTCTTCCAAGTCTATCGCACAGACTCTTATTATAGCTTTTTGCGCTATAGGTTTTGCTTCTCAATACCCACTCTTTTCCAGTTCGTAATCGCTACTACCTTCCATTCCTAATATTATACTGGTTATACTTTTGCTCGTTAGCATTCTATAACCTTTTAATAACCACGTCAACCTTAGTATCACGAACGTTTTTCCATTCCGAATACCACCATAACTTTACTATTCCTTTTTCAGCTGTTTCTATTTTCCCAAAGTTTGATCAATCATATAGAAGTAAAGGAATTTGTTGAGAGATCACTATGATCATGAACACTTGTTCTATTGCATAGTTAGTACAGAAGGTGGCCAACCTTTAGTACTTGACAAGCAATTAAACAACCTGTGGTATCCTACTAGGCTTCTATCACACAGATAGATAGTCATTCGGCAATACCTCCCTTCCTGGAAGGGTTGTTCTTCTCAGCTTACATGAAATGAAAAGGAGAGAAAAGAACGAATTGAAGAGAATTGTATATATATAAAAAAATATACTGCCACAAAATATCTGGCTTGGAATCTACCTCTGAACTATAGAGGTTTAACATAGGAGAACAAAATATATATGTATATAAATCCACATCAAGTATAATAGCATCGTATTTCACATGCTTAAATATTTACTATTCCATCCATCATTCTATGGACCCATGCTCTTGCTCGAGCTTATACACAATCACCTTTGAAAGTCCCTCGACATCGAAAATCAAATCTGGGATCTCATTCTAGACATCATCGTTACTAGAATTCTATGCTTGCACCGCAACCTTCCTCATATAGTAATACGACTCTCTTTTCATAAGAGGGAATAAATATTCAATAGGTAGATACTCTACTTAATTAGTCTATCAATGATAACTTATACACTACCACGACCCAATTAGTGGTACTCAATCTCAACATCCATTCCAATACAACTCTCACGGTTGTAATCAGCTCATTACTCGCAGAATCATTGATGCATTACTATGGTCCACCACTGACCTACTGTCATCATTCACTTTCCATGAAATCTTAATATATAACCATACGGAGTCCATACATGTCGTATAGAATTCTTCTAAGGAGGTAACATAATCACCATTCATGATTCATGAAGAACAGTCCTGATCCTAACATACATACATGACATGAAGCAGATAAAATTATAGAAGAGTTTCAATCAAAGCAACGATAGCAGGTTAAAACCATTCTTAATCGTATGCCTTAAATAGAAGACTTAACTCAAGGGTTCATCTAGTCCTTTTTGAAACATGGTCCTGGCTTATCTCAAGATAGTATCTTCTGAGATAGATAGCCCAATCATGGCGATTACACGAATTAAACCTTTACCAACTACTATTACGGTTGGGTATTGCACAGTCATCAGAAGGAATGTCAATCTTCCAAACCATAATACAACCTTCATAGCTTTAACCATCATCACTGTATTCTTTTGGCACAAGCGCCTATAATTATCCTCTTATCTTTAAAGTGTCGGCCACCTCTTTGGCCTTTCCTGATAGTAAAATTTCCTTACAGTCAATGTCATTTTAACCACCTCTAAATAATATTCCACCTCATTTCAATCACAGCTTATGTGAAGATGTTTTCCTTAAAGTCTGATGAGTAAAATAAAAAAAAATTATCACCATTTTTCCATAAGTTATTGCCTCAGTCTTTAGAGGTTAATCACTGTCACGACTGACTTTTAATCATACTTAGAACATCTTTTACCTTAAGTCCTAATTGCCCTGAACAATTTCGACCATTACTGGTTCGATACATACTTTCTCGTGGTTTAACATGTGCTCCACTTGGCATCATTATAATTACATCATATTTTCTTTATCAACATTTATATTCTTGAGAATTTCGAATATTACCTTTCTCCTTGTAAAACCTCTAAGGTTATCCTTGAATCGTTCCTCCTGTATTCCCTAGATACAGGGCATATCAAGATACTATTTATTAATACCAGAATCATTGTCTATATACTTCTGAAAAAAATTTCTCCACTGATTCTTAAAGGTTGTTATTACCTTAATCCTTTCCAATTCATACTGTCAAAACTCATACTATCCCTATTAAGGGTGAAATGCCAACCTTTAGGTATTCCCCTAGGATTCGTTTTAAGTTACCGATGTTATATCCTTAATTCCACCTTTAAAAAGGTACATGCATCCTTCCATGGATAAATCAAGTCATATATCCCTGATAAGGGTGTCGTATTCAATCATTCCCACCTCGATAGTATATGCCTAATTTTCATAATAACATCTGTATTCAAAATGAGGTCAATCGATATGGCCTCCAAAAGATAACAACGGTTATCCGCTTTTCTTGCCTAATTTGGTAACGATAACAAGGATGTTCTGGAAGATATTGGTCGTGTTCAACGTGAACCTCTTCTTAATAATTCCTTATTTACTTTTGTTGTTTATCTCAACAGTCATCTCAATGTTGGGATATCTTTCATACCTGGCGTCTCCCTTTCTGGGTATCAAGCCACCGGTCTTACACTTCACATTCTTGAAGGTCACTTCCTTCATCCAATTTTCCTACTTTCTTACTTTCTTGTCTCATTAGTCTATCCGCGTTTTATTGTTTATCCTTCGAACTAACTCAAGGTTTCCTCGAATCCTCCCAACTCACAGGGGATAAAATATATGCATCTCTTATGCCCTCAACCATCAATTTTTTAACTCATGGTGAATCACCCTCATCCTGACGAATGCATACTTTTTTATTTTTATTGCTACAAGTCTTTAGGGTTTCCTCATACCCAACTTCCTTATCATTCCTCAAACTCTATTGTCTTTATACTCCTTTCCCCTTCAGTTTCTTTTTTATTTTCCTTTCTCTTATCATTATTTCATGAACCCACTAATCATTGACTTCAAGCATCACATCGTTCTGGGATTCTTGTCATCAGAACGAATCTTGACAACTTTTACAACTTAGATTCATAATTCAACATACTCGTCTGTCTTTGTTCTGGCTCCAAAGCTTTTACACTATCTCCATAACCTTGGGAAGTACTTTCCTGAAAACAATTGACTGAACTTAAATCAGTTTATTATAATCTCTTGCTCCGTGCCTTCCTTGGCCTTTCACCAGCGGGTGGTCTCTCTCTTAGGAGGGTAAGTGACAAAAACAGTCTTTTGTAATTCGTCAATCATTCAGAATCTCAAATGATTCCTCTATTTCCTTTATCCAGGCTCTTGCCTCGGCTGGGTCAGCTCGTTCCTTGGAACTCTGAGAACTTAGCGACTTAAAGGTCCTGAAAGAATTTCCCACTACATTGTTTCCCTCAAGGTGGTGGTTGGGAATAAAGTATAAGTTCTGTTTAGACAGGTCCATGAATTTCCGTATAGGAGTACCGTCTCGGGTCTCCCTATCTCGCTCGACTTCTGTTTTCTCAGTCTAAATATTTCTTCCTACTCCCCATAATTGGGGTCATCTTTAAATTTAAAATCCTCATTTTCCACTTTATTATATTCTAGGTTCCTTATATCTTAATTGCGACCTCCCTGATTATCGCATTCAAGGTTTGCCCCTAATCTTATTCCTTGTGGGGGCATATTACTTGAATTTTTTTTTTGAGAATCTCTGGATATTTGTCTTACTTACTTTGCTTAAGTCTTTCCCTCGTTCAGTCCTTGCACGATTGCAAATTATGAATTCTCAAGTTCGATAAACTTCATGACACTCTCTTATGTGTTAATAGAGCAATGAACAATGTGATCTTATCACAAACAAACTGATCTGAACTGAAATTAACGAATATATACATAACCATTTGTTCGAGGGTACAACAACTGAACACATTAAAGATAATTACATCATGTGATCTGATTGCTCTGGCTCTGCACACTACCATGGATCAAGAAATGTGGGCACGCACGACATCCCTAACCTGCTCCATCACAGAGGTGATGAGGTCTAAGATAGTTGCAAGTAGAGCTGGATCAATCTGACCCTCAAGATGGCCTCTAGCTGTAACATGGGTGGTAGCCTCAATCCTTTTCATGCTATGAGCTAATCCTGTCGGAAGTACCCCGCCCTCAATCCCTAGTGCAATAAGTCGATCCAACAGACCACTCCTAACATTACGGGCCTTGGACAGGCCACCCAAGGTCATGTGATAGTTGGCGATAAGAGAAGCCTGAGTGGTAGCATCTAGCAGTCCATGGGGTGCAGGTGGCGCAGACCCAGGAGATCCAGACGGATAACCAAGCACGGTATCAGGTGACAATGGTGCAGGAGATAAAGGTGGCATTTCCTCAGTAGGTGCTGGGCTCTGTACAGGGGAGGGAACAGGAATTGGTGGAACCTCATGAACGTCTACAGGAACCTCTGGAAGAGGGTCTGATACTGGTATAATTGGGGTCGTGGAAGGCCCCACTCTTTCTGCCCTCATTAACCTTTGTGCCATTGGTAACTCTTCATCCTCTAGTGCCACCCTCGCGGCCATTCTTGCTCTGGTAGTCGCCCTGACTACGGTCATCAATTCCTCAACGGTCCTCTCTTCATTCTCATCAGGATCCTCCATGAGATCCTCCTCAGCCACAATCCTTTCCGGAATAACATCCTCAACCGCAACATTCTCAATATGAATCTCATCCGGTCCCTCATTAGGGTACTCCATCGGATTCACAATTTGATCTCTAACTTGTAATAAAACATCCTCATGCTGATGCTCCTGAACCTCAGGGTTCGGTACCCCGCTGCCCTATACGAGAACGAACTATGTTACTATCACGATATTTATAAGGGTTCCCGTAAGGATTTTAACTGTCAGTACTACGTTAGGTAGCCCGACTATGAACTTGGCAAGAGTTCTTATTATCTTAGTGAACTTATTATCTTTACGTCACATCATCTCTGAGCTTTATAACGCTTAGCTCTGATACCATTTCTGTAACACCCCCAAATCCGGGGTCGGGGATCCGGGTTGTCACGAGTTCTATTTCCCTTAATAACACCCAATCTTAATAAATAATCAACTACTCTATACTGTGACCCCACAATAAACACACACACCACAAGTTATAGTCTCAGAGATGAATATCCAACAAAATAATCACAAGTCGTTTTATTCCACAATTATATACCAATACACCTTAAAAGGGTTTCTAAATAAATTTACATTTCTTTGCCATTATTATAATTGATAAAGATACATAAGTCTGGTACATCAAAAGTTGAAAGCCTAGCCTATTGGTAGTTCCTACCTCAGCTACAGCGACATCAACGCCTATAGGAAACTGCGGAACGTTTCCTAATCGCTTGCGAATCAGGAGCTTGGTCCTGTTCATCTTTTCTATCTGTTGTTGTGTGATGAAAGAAGAAAGCAAGGGTGAGCAGCAAGCCCACCAAAATAATATATAATGATTAACAATATATGAGCATTCTCATAGTACTCATGAAAGTCTTGGTCAAGAAGAAATGAACCAAGCTGATATCTTAACGCGACTAAGTCGCAAAATATTCAGTATATATATACATATATACTTTTCAAAATCTTTGAAATCCTCTGTCATGTATAATATACACAGAGTTCCAGTTTATAACTGTATAAAAAATATCGTTGCAAGGTGATCTCATATATCTAACCTTGTCTCAACGTTTTTCTGAAAATCTTTGTCATGCATAAGATAATCATTTACTAGATATAAGTTGAAAAGATGAAGTTACAAGATACTCCAATATACTTATATCTTTTCCGAATACTACTTGAACTACCACTGTTCAATGTATAAATAGTTCATCCCATAGATTAAGCTACGAGATAAAACTTGTATAGAATCAATCTTTAAAATATCATCAAAATAAAATGAAGTTACGAGATACTTCATTTGATGCAAACATCATTTTGAAAACTTGACCCTGCCAACACTCAACAATCGCCCAACCGTAGCCTTTCTATCGAAGTGTTCTGGGTAGTGTTGCAGAAATATCCAATTGGATGATGAACTCATTACGGGAGTTGCCGCGCCAGGAAGACCACTTACGATGATCAGTCGTAGTAGTGCAACCCCACCATTTTCTACATGTAGAGGAGAACCTGTCGGATTTACTTGTCAACCGAACACTGGACTCCTAAGGAATGTACCATCTTGCGGAACTTCCAGGCCATTTGGGCCAATATAATAAGGCTGGGCCGGCGCCACTCGACCACTTATGCCACTCCTAGTTCAGATGAAATCCATGACTCTGAAACGTAAAGCTCGTCCCCCCTTTCCCCAAGTATAAACTTGTTGATACGGCTCCACCAAGAAGTCGTATCTAGTTGGAAAGGAAAACTCACCGATATTTCCCAGGCGATGCCTGTTAATGGATTAACTTGTTCCAAGAATTTTACTTCCCGAGTATTGGGTAAGTAATCAAAATTCTTTTATCAAGACAGCAACCTTGTTGCGAATATAAAACACACCACAGAGCCGGATCCCTCAGGGTTTGAGCGAGTATTTAAATCCCCTTCGAAAGGAGGATCTTAAATATTAAAATGAGTTTTGGGATCCGTTCTAACTTTTAAAAATCATTTTGAAGACTCGAAAACACTTTAAAGAGTGTTTGGAGTAATGCTCATTTAATAAAGTAAATCAGTCCCAATATATTAGAAAATATCCGAATATTATTTTTTAAATAATATTCCCATAAAGAATAATCTTTATAAAAATAATTGAAGTAGATGTTGTAAAACTTATACTTGAAATGACTATTAAATAACCAAAGATATACTTATACGAGAGTAATATCTTTATTTGAATAATCAAAAGTAAGTTTGATTACCGACACATTATTCTTTAATAAAATAAAGAATATTAATTAGCAATTAATCGGAGTCATAAGTCCTCGAATGAATATTCAACATAATATTCTATAAATAAAATAAGCGGAGTCATATGTCCTCGAATGAATATTCAAGTAATATTCATTAAATAATATAAAGTGAGTCATAATTCCTCGAATGAATATTCAAGTAATATTCATTAATAATATAAAGTGAGTCATAATTCCTCGAATGAATATTCAAGTAATATTCATTAATAATATAAAGTGAGTCATAATTTCTCGAATGAATATTCAAGTAATATTCATTAATAATATAAAGTGAGTCATAATTCCTCGAATGAATATTCAAGTAATATTCATTAATAATATAAAGTGAGTCATAATTTCTCGAATGAATATTCAAGTAATATACATTAAATAATATAAAGTTATCGAATAAACCTTATTCGATCAATAGTTTTGAAAACTATATCCATATATATATATAAATATATATATATAATATACTCGGGAACATCGACTCCCGGTTTAGAAATATGTTCACCTTTTGATCCCCTATACTAAGGGTAAACTCAAATACCGCTTATCTCTAGCATAGGTATTGTGAAACTATAAGAATTGAACCAACAGATATATAAATCAAGAATATGAAACAGGCATGCATATATACCATATCACATGCTACAATATATCGCAAGATCATGCATATACACATATACATCACAACAACAGTTATACGGGTAGAAAACTTGCCTGAGTGCTCCCGGATAGGCTTAAGCTTAGAGTGGGTCCGATAACCTATGAACAACAACATAAGTCGGAATTAAACCCCAGTCGCTTAAGAAACTAGACTTTAACCATTTAGAGTCCTAACGTTCGCTTTCGCGCTTAACGATTTACTTAAGTCGCTCGAGTATCCTCGACTCCACCATTTTTAATAATTTTACCATTACGAGTTTTAAGGCGATTCTTTCGCGAGTGTCTCACTAACTGCCTAACACACTCTACATAAATGTTTCATACTCCAATTAGCTCTTTTTGGTCTTTAACATATGTTTCAAAGTAAGGCGAGGGGTAATAATTCGTTCGCGAAACGTCGTTACTTAAAACGGCCGTTTCTCCTAAACCGTACATCGGAATCAAACGAACCACATATCAAAACGAAGCTCGTAACATGAACTATCTAAACATGGAAATGGTCAAAATCTAGCAGAGAGTTCACGGGTCCTAATGTTATGAACAACAGCAGTCTAAAGTAAATCGGACATTACGACGGCTATGTTTACGCGATTTCCCAAATTTAAACCGTTCCAAAACAAACTAATTTCTACATATTCAAACACCAAACCATCACCAATCAATCCCCATACAAGCATATGACAATATCACTCATCAACCACTTTAAACCCTTTAAACCAAGCCCAAATCATACCATGAATCATCAAGAACAACTAGTGCTACTCTTTAACTCCAAAATCAACAAAAGCACTTAACAACTAAGATCTCAACATGACAAAACAACTACTACACTTAATCTCTCATTCCATCATCATAAACATTTATACCAAACAACTAAATGCTAAGATAATGAAGAGTTATACCTTCCTTGAAGCTTTTAATCATTGAAAGATCCTTGGAATGCCCATGGAAGCCTTGATCTATGTTTAAGCTACCTTGAACTTTCATAAAAAATCAAGAAAACCAAAGTTATTTCTTGAAGGTTACTATTCACCATCTTCTTCCTTGATTTATTGGAAGAGATTGTGAAGGAATTAGAAGCTTAAACTTATAGGACATCCATATCTATGTACAAGGAACCTTAGATAATTACCTCACTAATTAACAAGCCTTGGATCTTGAATTTTGGAAATTTCTTCTTTGAAAAAGAAGAAAAGCCGAGAGCAAGCTTGGAAGAAAGAGAGATTTTTGTGTGTTTTTGCTTTGATTTGTTTTTTGGTTGGTTGTTTTTGTTTAGATTTTGGTTAATTACCTTAATAACCTTGAACTTTGTGTGGTTATCATTCATCCACACCTCCTTCCCTCCTATGACATGCTTACATCACCTTATTGTGTCATCATCCCTTACTTGTCCTCTCCTTATTGGTTGGATGACCTCATCATCCCTGACCTCCTTGATTAACTTCTTAATTGTTTGCCTAATGACCGCTGATCTGTTATACGGTTCGCTTAACTTTTGTTTTTGTTTATCGTTTGAGGGATCATACCCGGGATCTTATTACTTGGGTTTCCTTAACCTTTCTCAATACATTCTAATCCTTTTATGATCCTCTCTTCTAATCCTTTTATTTAAATCCTTTTTATCCTGTTACCTTATACTCAATTCTTTCCGTATCTAGTGGATTTCCGGGAAAAATCAAAGTGTTCGGATTTGGATTCTGACGATCTTTACATACACTCATATATCACATAGAGTACCAATAAAATCTCAGAATATCCGTAAAAGAACCCCTACATAGTGTGGCATGAAAAGTTTTCTCATTCAGCATAATCTGTAAAATCACTATTCATAAGGGTTTCAAAAATTTCCAAAAATTGGGGTTATTACACGGGCTCTTCATCTGCCTGAAAACTGCACTTACAACTCAGCACCTGGGGAATCTGTTCTTCAGAACATGATGGCAAGCTTGGGATATGAGAAAAGCTTATCCAAGCTAGGATAGTTGAAGAGGCCTTACATCAGGAGGGAATGGAGCTTTTTCTTTGATTGCATCACAAAGACTTTTGCTAGCAAATGCTCCAATTTCGATGTCATTCCAATCACGAGTCAACAAATAGGGTATGCACTTCTTAATCAGACTCATTTTGATTATGCATCTGCTGTGTTAGGCTATAATTGTGACAGAATCAAGGAAGTTGCAAATGTAGTATATTTTGCTAGGTTCTGTCAATTAATTTATATTTATTGTTGTCCTGATAAGCCACAAGTGTTCAGTGACCTAATAGAACCTTTTAAGTTGCATAAAAGGGCATTTACTGACTTGTTATCTGCTGATAACAAGAAGGAAGTACTAAGACCTCTCCATATACCCGAATATGTCAAACAGTTCTTAGTCAATACTATCCCAGGAACTTATACAACCATATTCCCTGATGTAGCACCATCACAACCATCCACTACTCAACAATCATAGTCTACCTCACAACCACCAACATCAGCACCTGTTGTCAGCACTTCATAGTCCAGACCGAAATCCAAAACCAAATAAACCTCTAGTACTTCTCAAAAGGTGCCAGTTGTAAAATCTGACACATCCTCCAGACCCAAAACCTCAAAAGCTAAATTTGTTCCTCAATCTCTACCAAGGAGAAAGAGAAGGCTGATTCTGAGAGATGAATCAGATGAGGAAGAACATGTCCAGGTTCCTGCATCAGAACCTGTGACAGAAGAAACTGAAGAGTCAACTCTTCAGAAGGAGAAAGCATCTGAAGCTTCTGGCATTCAGAAAAGAAAGAGGTCTTCACATTCTAATATAGATCATGTCACCCCTCTATTTAGAAAATCAAAATTGAGGAAGGTGATAGCAGGTGTGCATATTTCACAAACTCAATCTGAGGATGCTGAAGATGCTGAGGAAGGGGATCGAGAATCTCTGATCTCATCAGAACCTATTGTGATTGAAGCCCTGCCAGCAGCTGAAGAAGTTCTGATTCAGGAATCTGAAATTCCTAAAGTCCACAGATCAGAACCTGTACAGGAATCTTTGATTTCTCCACCTCACTCTCCAATCAAAGCTACAGATGATGTTGAAGAACAAGAGACAAGTCCTGAAATAGATATTCATAATTTGAATATACCTACTGTTCTATATTTGGAAGCTCCAACTACAAAATAGCCAACTCCTGTTACTTCTCCAATTTTACAGGATGAGACACCAACAACACCAATTCTTGATCTTGGAACTGAAGATCAGAATTTAAACAAAGCTGCAACTACTTCAGAGTCTCCTACAACCACACACACCTTGGTGTTATCTGAAGATGAGGAGATTCTAGCAATTTCTGGAGAGTCAGCTCCAGTAAACACTCCAGTTCCTACAAGAAAGGAGGCATTATTCTAGTTTGAGGAAGAGGTTGCTCTAGTTCTATGGGAGGAAACCTTTAGAGGGGCTGAGTGGATGCATATATGGAATGATACTGATTTTATTCCCAGCCCACATATTCTGGCAGAACATGTTTCAAAAGCTGATGAGTTGCTAACAAGTTCTGACTTCAAGCATCAACTAAAGGTCCCTGCTCTCAGTACAAGAACTCTATAAAATCAACACTCCAAGACTCATGCAAAGGTTGATAAACTTCAGGAAATAGCTGATAAGCTAGCCATGATGCAAGATCTAGACAAGAAGAGGTTTATCAGACCAATTCAAGAAAAAGTGGATGTTATTGAGCTTGTTCAAGCCAAGTAGCAGGCCCAACTGGATGAGGTATTACAAAATCAAGTTGCTCAACAGACTCAGTTAAATGAGATCCAATCTTCAGTGGAACTCCTTCTTTCTCTACTCCTGACAAATGATGCTAAAAAGAGGGAGAAGGTAGTTAAGTCCAAATGCTCACCAAGCTAAATACTGAAGAAAAAGGATGATCATGGAGATGACCAGGGAAACTCTGAAAAGAGTAGAGGTCAAAGTCAAGGGAAGCAGCTGAGCAGAATTCCCACTCAACAGACAAGTTCTCATTAGAGAATGTCTGGTAGCAAGAACTCTGATAGATCTGCTATGCAAGGGAGGAATAAGGAAGGAAAGAAGCCAACAGATCAGGATGTTCCTTTGTTGATCATAAATGCTGATACTTCAAATACTGATGATCAAGTTTTGACAACTACTTCTGATGTGATAGTCCAAGTTGCAAGCCAAAAGTCACAGAAATTTTTGCAGACTTTGAAATGCAAAGGAAAGAAAGCAACATTCTTCTACAAAGATCCCAAAATTCAATCTGTTGATGAAGAATTGGCCAAGATACTATTCCTTAAGGATAATCTAGGAGTAAATTTAGAGGAATTAAGAGAAGAAGAAGCTAAATTTGCTATTGAGAAGAGCAAACCCAAGTCAAAAGCTTATGATGCTAAAAGGCCACCAAGGCTAAAAGAAAAGGGGATTATGATGAGAGAAAGATCTGCCACAGAGATTCCTAGATCAAGGACTAGATCTCAAACTACTACTGATCCCAAAGACAAGGGAAAAGGAAAAGTTGGGAAGACAGTCAAGAAACAGAAGATGAAGATTCCTCAAATTCTGATGGATCCTGTGTGCAAGATGGTTCAAGTCTTTGATGATGCTGCTGCTGAAGATGAAACAGTTGAACCTCTGAAGAGAAAGAGGATGACAGAAGAATCTAAGACAACCTCTAACATAGCTCAAGTTGTTCAGAGTGAAGAAGTTCAGAACTTAATAAATCCTGAAGATATTTTGTAAAAGCAAGCTACAGATGAAACTGCAAATCCTGACCAATTCATCAACATATCATCCTCTGACACTGCTCAAGTTGACATAGACATCTTAACATTAGAAGATAAGAAGAAGCTGCTATGGAACAAATCTATTCCAGTTCAGCCTAAGACAAATCAGATGTTGAATCAACTTGCAGCATTTGGGGTAAAAGCCAAGCAAGCTAGAGACAATTCTAAATTAGGTTCTGACAGAGAGAAATTCCAGACTGGGATAGAAGTTGATATTAGAGATCCATTCACATTGACTAACAAGCCATATAAAGAGATCACATAGAAGAACCTTGACAAAGTGCTTTCTGCTCAAGTAGTGATGGATACTCATGATGGTTATGAGAGAAAAGCGAAATTGATCTTATTTCTGATTGATGGCAGAACTTATAGATTATCTGACTCTGATGTGCTGAAGAATCTGTCAAAGAGCTCCAATATATTCATTATCTACTGGAGGTAAATTCCGATGATACCAGGAAATGGTTGAATATATTCTGAAGACAATAAGAGATTTACTCAGAATTTCTGGTGCAAGAATGACAGAGTATACTCCAATGATGACTGAGGATGATGGAAGAGAAATTCCTATGAGGAAGAATTCTGCTAAGGCAGAAGTAATTCTGAAAGGAAGATGCTTATGCTATAATGAAGATTTTACACATCCAAGGGTAATCATACTGGGAGATGGACTTGAAAGAAATTCAATTTCTGCACTCAGAGCTGCCATATATCAGATTGGTGATACTGAAGATGAAGAACTGCAGCAAGTCAAAGCTAAGTTACTTGAAGTTAAAATAAATGCAGAGACCAAGCTGGTATCAGACTTTGTAAGGAATCATTATGGATTCAGGCCGATTCAGTGAATTTGGTAAAAGCTGCATGGACTGTAAGTTGTATTTAGTTGTACATATAAACTCTCATTGCATTTGTACTTAAATGTTTTTGACATCATCAAATCTATAAACTTGTATATTTTTATAATTTACAAGTTGGGGGAGATTGTTAGATATATTTGTGATATCATGTCTAATCTGATTTGTTAATTTCAGAACTTACTAACAGAACTTAACTAAAAATCAGAACTTATTGAAGACAAAAAGTTATCGGAACTTAAGCCATAGGGACTTACATCAGAACTTAAGTACGGATACACTTCAGGGATGAACAGCGGTTGATTTACAGGAGAGGATCTGGATTAAACAAAAGAAGATATGCTTGGAGAGTTGTACAGCTAAAGGACTACAGTAGATAATCTCTGATTGATGTATTTTAGGAAACTGAAAATATCATATCAATTAGGAGATATCTTGTAACTGTGTAGTATATAAACACATATTAGGGTTTACACTATATGTGTTATCATTCACGAGAATATTATTCATCGTAACCCTAACAGCTTTTAGTGATATCATACATCATTGAGAGAGTAGATTGAACCTACTGTAATAGAGTTTGATATATTGAATAAACTTGTTTTCTGTTACATACTTGTGTTTATAATCGAATTGATTGTAGATACTATATTCAACCCCTTTCTATAGTATCATTGAGGCCTAATAATAAGCAGTAATTAGAATTGGATATTCACTTTCATTTTAAAAAAACCAAGGTTAGGATGCTGATCAATCACACACATTTTGCTCTCTATACTGGATCCAAGGAACATTTTGGCCTATCATGACCACGAATCTGGTCCGACCACGAATCTGGTCCATATTTAAAAACAATCCATTTTATAATAATTACATGATAAACAATGTAAATCAATAGGTTGAATCATAAACCATATTTATCTCGGTGCATAGGGTGATTCATAATACCATGAAGGTATAACAAGGTAAATAGGAAGATTGGCTTTCACCCAGGGAAAGAATCAAAAAGTAGAAGACCAAAGGTTTAGTGGTTACACGGATTGGTCTTCTGTTATACAAGGTATGAAGGTTCGTATGATAAGAAATTCCATATCAGGGATCTGTATATGGTATATATGTATTTGTGGAGTAGTATCATATATGTGTGGTTCGTATTTGGGAAATTAATAATCAATAGTTTACAAAGAATAAGGCTTATGGCTCAAGATCAATAACAAGAATCAGGGTTTAGGGTTAAGTATTTTAAAGCACTTGCAATATAGAACAAGAACTATTTGGGATACTTAACATTATATATGAAGAAAGTTCGGAAGTACTTGCAATATATAACAAGAATGTTTGAGAATACTTGCAATTATACTACAAGAAAGTTCAGGGATACTTGCAACATATATGAAGAGAGTTCGAAAATACTTTCCTTATTTCAGTTCATTTTCACTTTACTTGTATTCGTCTATTGATTCTCACTCACTGACCACTGGCTTCCCCTTTCTACGTCTTGCTTCTTCTGTTAGACATCACATGTATTTATCAATACTCATTATCATCTCATTTAATTTGTTACAAGATTCTATCTACCCTTCGTTTCACCCAAAAGGCGTCAAATAATACACATACAGGCATATTATACATCAATCTTATCACGTATAGCTCATAGCACGTAAGATATTTGATTAAAATAATTTTTTAAAGAAGATTCCGGGTTAACATGATTTTCCAGGTATTTAATACGGATTTTTGAACAATTTTCGAAATTAAAATGGGTCTCTAAATCATTTTATAATTAAATAACAGGGTTCGAAAATCCGAATCTGACTTCAAAATAATTTACTAATAATTATCGAGCCTTGAAAATAATTTAAAATAATATTTTAAAGCTCAAAACTATTTTTCGGAGTTTTTAAATCAAAAGAAATAATTAAATCTAATTAAATAATCAATTAAAATTAATTAATAACTAAATAAATCAATTAATCAATTCATATTTAAATTAATTGACTAATTAAGTAATTATTTATTAACTAAAATTAATTAATTAAATAATTTTGATTTATTTTGGAATTAAAAATAATTTTCAAAATATTAAATAATGAATTTTGGAATTTTAAATAAATAAAAATAATTGTCTGAAAATAATATAAAAAGAAAATATAATTTTTGAAATTTTTAGAAATAGAAATATAAATTTTGTAAATTTTTAAAATTGCAGTGACTATTCTGAAAATCCATACAACTATAGGGGTCAAGTGGTAATTTACCACCCTCCGTCTTCTTTTTCACTCGCCGGCCGGAATTCCATGGCCTCCGCCATGGAGCTTTTCTGGCGGCCTGAAAATACTGTTGAATAGGCCCAAAATAACATCATTTATTCTTCTTAACATCAGGAACTCATCTGCAAAACCAAAATGACCAAACAACTAGCAATTTGAACGGAAAATCCATCTAAAAATCTTGCCGTCGTTTCAACCCATTTTCCGATCAAGCCCTTTCGGTTATCGTTTGTTCATCATATATATACCAATAGACTCGTCTTTCAATGATCTATTCAGTGGTATCATCAATAACTCCTAACGAAAAAATGCCTAAAACTAATTGAAAACATTCAAACCCATATAAACCCTAATTTCAGTATTCGAGAATTAAACCCACTTTTCTACATGTTATTGAACTCCAAATTCATCATATTATATACCAAAATGATCAGGAAAAAATTATCTACATGATTTAGTCATCAAATCACACAAACAACATCAAAATAAAAAATTCATATTTTAATCATTAATTAATTCGAATTAAAATAAATAAATAGGAACAAGACCTTGATTTCTACACTGAAACTGATGCTTGATTCTGAAAGAGCTTTTCGAGAACTTCGATTCGGTATATGGCACGCTTGATTCCAAATTCAATAAAGCTTTCGTTTTTAAGTTCGATTCTCAAGAACACGACGGGTTTCATGTTTTTCTCGGTAAATTATCGGTTTTAACTGTTTGTTTATGATTATCCGAATAAAATGAAATAAGAAAAATGCAATTTATATTTAAGAAATATTAATACCTTGTTAGATCGTATTGGATCCAAAAATAGGTTACTTAGCCACTAAATAACTATAAAAACGATTCGATTTGATAACAGTTATGGATAATAATCAAAACCGGACTTCTTATAAACACTTTATATGTTGATAATGTAATAATATCCCGTCTTTCAAGAATACGGGTTTTATTGGTCTATCAAAATGATTATCGTATCAAAAATTTTGCGCCGGGACTTGTGCGGGTCAAACTGTACTCTGGATCGAAAAAGTCATAACACGGAAAATATTCAGAATAATCAGATTAGGTTAGGAAGGAGTTTTCCGAAGAGTTTCGGGTTGTAAAAACGCAAAAATGGTTGAAGTCTGACGATTCCCGATTTTATAAAATAGTTTTATAATTACTCAGAAAATAACTATTACATCTTTAAATTATTTATAAAATCATATAGCAATCCAAAAATTACCAGAAAAATATCACAATTATCTATATTTTATTCTGGAGATATTAAAATTAAAATACTCACATTCTATCATATATATACATCTAAATATCAATAACAATCATCAGATAATTGACCAAAATTCACATAATAATCACATAATAATTATTTATTGATAAAAATAATTACACGCTATATCCCGTATTACAATATATACTTAAGATATATTTCTTAATATATAAAATATATTTGGATGGTAGGAAATATTTTTGAGTATTTTTGAATAATTTTCTCCAAGAAATGTTAATTTTACGAAACAAGAGAAAATTACGTCAAGTATACATGGAATGGGTCATTAAAATGGATATTAATATTCTAATCATGAATATTAATATAATTTAAATAAATACTCTTTTGATGGATGTAAAAATATATTTTAGAGCGAAGTGTAAAATATATTTGATATAGCACGTGACTTCTAAGAAATATTTCTGATATATTTTTTTCGAGCTTGTTGCCTTATTGATGTTGCAACAGAGATCTTAAAAATATCATGTCTTGATATTTCTTCTTTGATCATGTTTCCTTAGATATATATTCCATAAAGATATAATTTTAGTGTTTCAAAATAATGGAATATCTCTTTTATATTTATATTTATAATATAAATATACTTAAAAATAATTTTGCTAGTTTGACTATTTAACTCTAATTTTGATCAATTATTTTTGCACATACATTTGGGAGTGATGGTTGATTCCTCTCTTAGGATAATTCCTGCAAAAACTTTGTTAGATTTATCATAAATCTAGCACCACAATGTTTATCTAGAAAAATCTAAGATTTTGAAATAATAGGGGTCAAAATATTCTTTCCCTTTTGTTTGGAAGATAGCAAATAAGCAACATCTATTTTATCATGGCAAATATATTATATTGGATTGAGCATGCAACTAAATTCAAGTAATTTAGATAAAAACTTAGTTTCAAATCTCTTCTTCCCCTTTTATTTTACAACATGGCTAGAAGTTATATATTACAAGACAGTAAATCATGATAATGTTTATTGTTAGCAGAATTAATTTAAAGCATATAATCAAAATAGTAATTAAAAGGTATTGTAGCATGGATATCAGTTCAGCTGAATTTCTAGTTGAGTTGCAAGAAGATGATTTGCCAGAAATTAACTTTGAGAGGCCAGATTACACAATTTGATTGAATAATCCTTTTAATTTTTTACCATGTTTTTATAAGATTGAATACATAGATTTTCAGTTCAAAGCCATGTTTAGGATAAATATTACAAGAAAGTAGTTCAAAATTTGAAGTAGTTCACTCTGTGATTTTAAGTATCAAAGTTCAAGTCATTTTTTATGAAATACATATATTTCTTAGATTTTCATGACAAGGTGTTTAATAATATTAAATGGTGTTCCCTTATTAGATATTACATAGACTTGACAGGATAAACATAATTGCACATTTGTAGATATCATGTTCAGTATAATATCTTGTACGTACCAACTCAGACTCATGCATAGTTTTCACAGATCCTTCAGAATATACATAGTTTAGTACTAATACAAGCTATTCAATGTGTGATCAAGCTATACATATAGAAGGCCTAATAAATTCTAGTTCAATGATCATGCACTTCTGGACTTCTATCATACCAAATATCAGATTTATGAAAGAAATTATACAGATTGGACATTCTAATACAATCTACTAGTCAATCTAACACATTCGAAACCAAGAAAAACTATCTAAATTATGCAACTTTTTGACCAAGCCTGCTACAAGAAACTAATCAAAGAGTCTTGAGAGATTATACCTATTACACCTTAATGCAGACCATAACTTACAGATTTGTAGAAACATGATGATTTGGCTTGTGCTGGTGGATTCTTTTGAACTTACCATTTTATACCTGTAAAATGAATTTAAACAATACAAGGACCCTGTATATCTATATTTTCCATTTTTATCTAACTTTAATTATAGTGATGTATATCAAGCTATTTTATATCTTGTGTTTAGTTTTGTCAGAATCAAAATTTCATAGCAACCTAGATAACATGTCAGAATACTTCTAACAATAATTATTTTAACTTTAAACTTGTGCCTGCATAATTTATAAGCCAATAAAAATCAACAGTGACATGTTGAGAATCATATTATAAGTATCTAAATGTCCATGCATAGACTGGTCAGATGAGATAAAATTCTTCATATTTTATTAAGCCTGCAGGTTTTTCAAGGCAGGTAGGGAACTGAAAGCATAAGAGAATTTAAGATCACATAACACCTTGTAGAAATAGATCATGACATTAGCCAAAAGTGTTCTCATTAATCAGTGTGATTCACTGATTAAATAGAATAAAATCATGCACCTATTTTAAGTTTACAACCAACAAGAGTGCATACACTTCATCAAATCCAATCAAAGTCAAACTGAAAGTTAAAATTACAGACCAAATTTAAACAGCATTATAGAATTCTTAAGATTACAACAGAAAAAAATTTCATACATCAACAACAAAAGTAGTTCAGAACATAGAATACAGTAAAGCATAGAGACACCCAACAATATCAGCAAGTACCATCAATACAGATTATCCAATAACATTACCATCAGCATCACACACATGAACCAAATCAGGAAGAGTTTCAATAAATGGTCCCCTTGCATCCATACCTATGTCCTCTAACTCATGAACCATAGCTAAGTCATCAGAAATTGGAACTTGGTATGCATTCAAAATCTCTTGGTCATTCAAACAGTGTTCTCCTAGGGTAGATGCAACTAAATTCTGAAGATATGTAATTCTATTCTTACAAGACACAGTCACACCCTCTAGATAGGTTACCTTTTCCTTAATCTCACTGTTTTCACTCTTAACCCTTTTAAGTTATTTTTAAGTTCATTAATCATGACTCTTACAGACTCATAATTAGAGATGAAGACATCTTTTTTTTAATTACAGGAGGTATCATAATAGGTTCATCCTCTTCTGGTTCACAGTGCATGAGAGGAACTTGTGTCCTAATGTGCTCATTTGTGATGTGTGAATCACCTTGATTAGAAAACTTATCAGGATGATGAATATTGCACATAAGAAAGAAACAAGTGATGAAGATTTCATATGGCATGTATCCTACCAGGTTAGCATATATCATATTGAGGAGAATGACATAAGAAATGATAAAGTTGTTTTTTTTGTTGTAAAGAAGATAAAACATTTTAACATTATAAAATAAAAGTATATACTTTGATTTGGCATGCATAAAATACCAGTCCCTCCCACTTAGCATGCCTAATAACCCTCTCCACTTTACCAGTTAGGTTTACACAAATCCCAGGATGAACATTCTTGACTAAGTCAAGGAATTTCTTGGAGTTTGAGGAGTTTATAAGGTCTGGTGGTGGAGGCTTAGAATTGTCAGTGTTTGATTTTATGTTTGGTTCTTATATTAGATTGGTTTTTCTTGTATAAACTCTGGCTTGAAAGGGTTTGGCAGGTCTAGGGTTTGGAGCATGAGGAATTTAAAATTTACTTCTTTGATAGAAATGGATGGTATGGTTTTTAAATTACTTTATTTGATTTCTTGGTGGAAAAGGCTTTTGGTGGTGTTTCTAGGGTTTGAAAGGTTTACAGTTTTGAAAGAAGAGAATTTATGGTGATGAAATTGTTTTTTTTTCATATCTTCCAACATATATGGATTGATGATGGCTGATCTTGGCTTAGGGTAGAATGGCCTAGCATGTGGGTTCATAATTGATGAACTGAAGAAAGAAATGCAAATCAAGTGTTCGTGTTTGAATGCAAATGCAAGTGTATGTGTGTATATATAACACAAAAATATGTAACAGTTATGAAAATAATTTTCTATAAATTACTTTTTACTGTTCATGAACACTATTTTTCATTAAATGCAGTTTGTAAAGTTTTGATGTGCAGAGGTAAGGGTGCATAGTTTCAAACAAATGTTGTATTTATATATAGCTAAATGCAGTAGAGAGGGTGATGTAATGCAACTGAGATGAGCAAACAGTGACACACATGATTAAAGAATGATGTATGGTACTGTTAAAGTACAAGTTTTGGATAATGTGAGATATAAAGTTGACAAACATAGCTGACTCTATTACTTAAATCCTATATGATGAGTACAAGAATTTAAGAATGTTCAAACCTTAAACATAGTGCACTGCTATTTCAACTTTGTGATATGCAGAATTTGATAAAATTAATGTTTTGGAGTTCTAAATTTGTCATTTTGTAATAATGTAATTGAAAATCAAATGTCTCATTTAGTATGCTATATTTATTTTTCAAGATACCATGCATATAAATGTATATAATTACAAGTGCAGCAAGGAGCATATATGACACATTTATCACTTACACATATCAATACCAAATGATATGCAATAAACGTATAGAATTTTTGTTCCAAACTTCATTCAATGCATATGAACTAATGGAATTTAACATATTCATAGAACATATATATCATGTATGATACATTTGATGCAAATGGAATGCATATTTTAACCTAAAATTTCTAAGTGGCCAGTAATTACAGCAATGATCCAGATACAACGATGCTCAAGACTCCCCTGCCAGGTCTTACTGTGAGGGATGTGTATTCATATTTTCATAATAGTTCACTAAGTAAACATAGTATATTCTCATCGGGCCTTATACTATAATCACATAATATAGATTGCATAATACTTTTCTTGATACACACTATGTCACTCACATATTCAAGCCATATAATACAACAACTAGTCTCAAGAAGTGTTTCACAGATTTGTGTAAAATTAAATCAATCAAATAAAATATGGTCCACAATACTTTAATTTTAATCTCATTTTGTATATGATAACTCAATCACTTCATCAATGCAGTTTATAATTTTTTAAACTTAGACATACTTTTGTCGAGGTTTGATACTCACAAAATCATTTTAGTTAAAAAAGAACTGCTTCCATTTAATATCATTATTCAATCACATTACTTTTGATAGTTGCTATCAGATAAGTTTTCATTTTAGCTAGCGATATAGTAACTATAAGTATGTTTATAAGCTATCCTATATACAATATCTTTTTGGTCAGATTATTAACTTTTAATTTACATGCCTGTTGTTATCAAGTATTTGATTAGTAATAGATGCAGGACTAACATAAACACACCATATTGATCAATCTGTAAGATGTTAACTTGTTTTGTATGAACATATCATTATATATAAATATGATTAAGATTATCAAAGTTTGATCCCTTTTTAAGATACTACAACAAGGTGAAATGAAATTCTCAAGCATATACAGATTTATTCAAACCTTTGAGTTATTTTAACTACACAGATATACAACTCGGGTAATTCAATTTAAACATCACATTATAAGTAATTCATAAAGTTGTAATAAAGATATCACTTTTCATTCTAGAACTCAACACACATAGAGCACATAATTTTCAATAACTGTTACTTTGTTGTAAACTAGAATACTCTCCTGACCAAGATCAAAACCCTCAACCAAATTAAAAGAACTGACTTCTCATATTTACATTCAATTTAGCACACAATGTTACACATAATTTAACCATATAATCATTTCTTAATATATTAACCACTTAGGTAAAATGATTCGAACATACTAATTAAATTAACATTCCACACTTTGATAGACAAAACACATATTGACATAGATAAGCCATTTCAGATAAAACTGGTCACAAACTCACATATTTTCAAGTTTGAGCACAAAACTTTTCATAATATAACTCGACTTAATCTATTTATTATAAATTACTTACATGTGCCTGTAGCCTGGCCTAGCTTATAGGACTCACCTGGTTGACTCAGTCGCGGACTGAGTCAACTTCTGAGTTGTAAATTCAAGCCACATGCAACATATTTTTATTTTACAGCTTCTTCGTTTTATTATTCGAACCATTTCCCCAGCCTTCTCCTGTAAATAATCTCAACAAAACATGTTAGGGTTTCATAGAATAGATCAATCAAAATTGAAAACGTATATATATAGGAACTGATCAATAGAATGTTTGAGTTGACGATTCTCAACAATTTATACACAAATCATTGATTTTTATCATCAAATTCGTTATCCTTTTACAAACCCAACCAATAGATTTCATCATTCTGAAGAATAACTGATGATAATCAAGAATTAAGAACATAGATAGTGTAGAAATCTATCTAATCACATCGAAAAAGGAAGAGATTTGATCGAAAATCAATATTTAGGGTTTGATAGAGGAGAGAATTGATGTGATGAGAGAGAGAGAGACAGAAAGAGAGAGTTTGGGCATAGGGTTTCTAGAGAGGCGAGTGAACTGCACTATACATATGTAAGAATAAGTATATATATTTTATTGAATGGACAACCAGGATTTGCTAGGGTTGAGGATTAACAGCCAGGATTGAAGGTTTGTATAAAATGGGTTTGATAAAATGAATTTGGGTTGGACTTTGATTAAATAGCTGGCCTTTTTTTGAAAATATATTTATATAGTTTTATAATATATATATATATGGGTTTGAGTAAATTTGATTTGGGCCAAGATATTTTTTTGTTTGGGTTGGATTTGAAAATAAATAAATATTAATCCAGAAAATAATTGTATATATATAATGTTTTTGTAAAAATATTTTTCAAAAAAATCCAAGTATATATATATTTACTATTTTTGTAAGAATATTTTTCAAAACATCTATGTATACAATAATAATATTATCTATGAGAATAAATTATAATCCCTTTATAAATCTTAATGAATAAGAAGATTCACTTGAATAATTTTATTTTCCCAGTTAATCTAAGATATTTAAGTTCTCTTTAAATCTAACCAATAAATTTCTTTATTGTTAAATCTGAATTTAAAATATTCTTAATAACTTGATCGGAAAAATATTTTTTTCGTGAGATGGCTCAAAAATTATCACACACACATATATATAGAGTAAAACATGTGATTCTTTATATAGACTATCTATTTTATTGATTCCAACATACCTAAATCCAAGCGAAGTTTAGTGAGTCTTTCGGAATTCAAAGGTTTCGTGAATATGTCAGCGAGGTTAAACTCAGTATCAATATGAGTCATTTTTATATCACCTTTATTGACATGATCACGTAGGAAATGATGTTTCACATCTATATATTTAGATCTTGAATGTAATACGGGATTTTTGCTAAGATCAATAGCATTCGTATTATCACATAAGATTAAGATCACATCAAACTTTATATTATAATCTGCTAGTGTTTGCTCTTCCATAATATTTTAGCACAACACTTTGTGGCCGCTATATATTCAGGTTTTGTTGTCGAGATGGATACGTAATTTTATTTATTTGAAAACCAAGAAACTAGGCATCCATTGAGAAACCAAGTACCACTAGTACTTTTTCTGTTGACTAAATGCCCGGAATAGTCTGAATCAGAAAAATATACTAAGTCAAATGATATTCCTTTAGGATACCAAAGACCAACGGCAGTGGTTCCTTTAAGATATCTCGATATCCTTTTTACTGCGGATAAATGAGATTCTTTTGGTTCTACTTGAAATCTAGCACACTTACAAACACTATATTGAATATCGGGATGACTTGCAGTGAGATAGAGCAAATTACCGATCATTTCCCTGATATTTCTTTGTGTCAACGGGAATTCCTTTCAAATCTTCCGTTAATTTGTCGGATGTATACATAGGAGTAGACATGGGTTTGGCATTATCCATTTTAATTTTTTTCAACATCTCTTTACAATACTTTGATTGAGAGATATGGATCCCTTTATCAGATTGCCTTATTTGCAATCTTAAAAAGAAGTTTAATTCTACCATATACTCATCTCAAATTCTTTACTCATATTATCATAGAATTTTTTACATAGTGCATCATTTATTGAGCCAAATATGATATCATCTACGTATATATTTACGAGCAATATCATCTTTTTCTTGCCTCGTAAATAAGGTTTTATCGGTTATTCCCATCTTAAATTGATTTTCTAAAAGGAACTTGCTCAACCTTTCATACTAAGCTGTTGGAGCTTGTTTCAAACCATATAGAGCTTTATATAATTTATAGACATAATCTGGATGAGTTATATCTTCAAAACTGGGAGGTTGTTTTACATATACTTCTTCTTCCAAGATCCTATTTAAGAATGCAGATTTCACATCAATTTGGTAAACTTTGAATTTTTTATGACATGCATAGAACAATAGCATTCAAATTGATTCATTTCTTGCTACCGGTGCATATATTTCATCAAAGTCTATACCTTCCATTTGGGTATAACCTTGTGCCATTAATCTCACTTTATTTCGAACTACGGTTCTATTTTTATCTAATTGTTTGTGAAATACCCATTCTGCACCAATTATAGAAGTATCACGAGGCTTAGGGACAAGTTCTCATATTTTATTATGAGAAAATTAGAGTAATTCCTCTTGCATAGAGGTGATCCAATCCTTGTCTAATAAAGCCTCTTTCGCGGTCTTAGAATCTATTTGAGATAGAGAACTAAGATGATTCACAACCTTTTAAACTTGTGACCGCATTTGAACTCCCTTCCTAAAGTTTCGAAAAATATTATCTAATGGATGACTTTTTATAGTAGGAATTGCTTAGGGAAGTTCATCTTCTTTTTAATATATTTTTAATGGATTTTATGAATGGGAGTCCCGAGATCCATCTTTTTGAATTGTCGAATAATAGTTTCAATATCATCTTGTTCGACATTTTCTTGGTCGACAAGATCTTTATATTTCGCGGGTGGTTTAATTTCATCAAATGCAGCACTCATTCGTTCTTCCACCACAAGCGACTTTAGATTAAACACTTAATAAGCTTTACTATTATTCGAGTATCCATGAAATATACCTTCATCAGATCTAGGATCAAACTTTGTAAGGTAATCTTTTAAATTTAATATGAATCATTTACTTCCGAATACTTGAAAATAGCTTAACTTTGGAGTTTTGCCAAAATAGAGCTCGTAAGGAGTCTTTGATTTATCGATCGTAGAAAAACCCGATTAAGAATATGGCAAGCCGTTCACATAGCTTCAACCCAAAAATATTTAGGTCGACGATATTCATTTAGGATTGTGCTAGCCATTTCCGGGAGTGTTCTATTTTTCCTTTCAACCACTCCGTTTGATTTTGGAGTATATGAAGCGGAAAAATTATGTGTGATGCCATATTCATCAGGAAAGTTGGTAAAATTTGAATTCTCAAATTCTTTACCATGATCAGTCCTTATATAGACCATGGTTTTATTTTGTTGATTTTGAATCCTTTTACACAAAGAAGAAAAGGATTCAAAAGCATCACTTTTAGCTTTGAGAAATTCCATCCACGTAAATCGTGAACCTGATACAGTTAAAGCAGAGAGGAATGTCTTACAACCGTATATGAACAACCTCCGAGACTTTGAATAGGAATTAGACCAATAAGATCCATATGTAATAGCTCGAGAGGTCTTGAGTTAGATACCATAAATTTTGCTTTATGAGAGGCTCGAATTTGTTTACCAATTTTGCAAGCTTCACAAGTATGATCTTTATTATAATTTAACTTTGGTATACCTCATACATGGTCTTTAGTTGATATATTCTTTATCAACTTCATGTTGGAATTCCCTAATCTTCGATGCCATATCCATGGATCATCATTTATAGTGATTAGGGCATACATTCACTTGCTTGCTCATGTCATATGTATAGACATTTTTATTTCGAGGGCAAGTGAGGAACAATTTTCCGGATTTATCTAGAATAGAAAAATGAGTAGTGTAGAAAATTACCTTGTATTCATTGTCACATAGTTGACTAATGAAGAGAAGATTGTACTTTAATCAGGTGATTATTTGAATGTCGGAAATTTTAACTTTACCTTTTCTGATATCTCTAATACCGACAATATTTCCTTTGCTATTATCTCCAAATGTCATGCTCCCCGCGGTGACCATTATAATGTTGTTCAAGAGTGACTTATTTCCGGTCATATGTCTTGAACACCCACTATCAAGGTACCATTTATCATGTTTTGCGGAAAGACAAACCTACAAAAATGATTAATTAAATTTATAGGTATTGTAATGATTGGGAAATTACGCTTGTATTATATCGTAATAAAGATAAATTATGTGTTTCATTATGTCATTTATGTGTACTTAGCTATAAAATCATAACTGCTACGTGCTATATGTATACTGTATTGTCCAGATATTTTCAGGGTATTTTTTGGATATTTTATTTCGTATTTAAAGCCTTTGTACCAAAGGTTATACGACCCGAACTATGTTTTAATAGATGATAATTCAAATAAAATAATTGGTCTTGTTTTCCCTAGGACGGCTTGTACCATCGCGTTATTCTAAATATCTAAATATTTTATAAATTTTCTCATTTCGCAAAAAATGACTTTTCCGGGCCCCATTGGGTGTTAAAAACCCCACAAGAATCACATTTTTATTTTTATAAAATTATAGGACTTTCAAATATACCATTTCTTTGCATTTTTAATTATTCACAATTTTTGGGAATTTTTGACATATATATTGTATCTATAAAATATTTAAAAATTAAAATTTAATACTCAAAAATTATAAAATTAGGGGCCAATTAATTTTAATTAGGAGTATTAATATTATTACTATAAATAGCCTAATTTTTATTTAATTAATTATAATTAATAATTAAAAATCAGAAAAATCAGATAATTCTCTGAAATTCTGGTAGGATCTTTGCAATCGGGTTAAAGAATCAAACCGTGATTTCAAGCTGATTTCTGCATTAAATCGAGTGATTCAAGTACTCAAATCAAAGGTTTTGATCTGTTCTTTCTGTTTCAACCATCAATTTCATGTTTTAAATCGTATATTTTGATTTCCGATTTCTAGGGTTTATGTTCGAATGGGTCTTTTTGATTCTAGGGTTATTAGGATGATTTGATGATTGATATAGCTTTATATGATGATTTCTGATTGATTCATGGTATTTAATTGAACGAACGATTCCTAGACAGTAAAGTTTGATTGTTAGGGTTTATGTCAAATTTTGTTTTATATGTTTTTAATTTTTATGAATATTTGGTTCCTTAGATGTTAGGGCTTTGATTATACAGTGTTCAAGCTTTGATTTGCACTATAGAACGTGACGTTTCATGTACAAACGAAGACAATCGTTCTTTCACCGGAGATGGAGTTGATTTGATCGGAGTTGGAGCTCTGAGGGTTATTCTGAGATGTTATGGCCAGAGTTAGATTGCTAAGATGATTTGGAATGAAAACCCTGAGAAAACCACATCAAACTGTTAGTGTTTGTGCCCTAGAGACAATACTATGATGTTTTAGTTTAAGACATTAGGATTATTAATGTTTATGTTCTATCGATCATTCTCTTTATAATTTATTAATTCTTAATTTACTGCGATATAAATGTTAGATTAATAAATGTCCTTGGAATATGATATGCAATTTTATATCTCTAAGTACGTGACTTAGAAATGAGATTATGAGAATAGTATCAATATTCCTAAAGGTCCCTAGTCGAGTATTATTATTAAGGGACAATAATAATGTATTAAGACTGGTGTGTTTGTTGACTGATGATCACATCTCATTGATCATAGGTATAGTGATACTAAAGTAAAAAATACAGGAAGATGTATATGTACATGGTGCTAGACAGACCCAATGTGAGATTCTACATGTCTGTTGTGTCATAAGTAATTCTCACAGTGATAATGATGTAATGGTCCTTAGACCTGAAGTTATTATATTTCTATACGAGAATTAATATACATTGATTCCACTAAAAGTTATCCTTGACCGGGTAATGATAAAAGTGGACATTGGGTATATTATGAATCGTATAAGAAATATGAATGATCTAGATGGGATTTAACCCTCCTATTTTAGGAGTGATATTATTGGCCTCTTGTGTGAGCTAGACTATATATGAAATGTGTGGCCACGCTCAAATGTTGATTTGATATGATAGTCTACTCATTGATCAAGGAAACTTGGATTAAACTATGATGAGGATGACACATTACATGCCTCTAGTTTAATCTATAATATTTAGTTAAAGGGATTATATTACGTTGTACATTATTCACAAAAGGTTTAATCGATCACCGATTCAATTTTTATTACTTGGGTAGCAATAATGTATTACTAGATGCCGCTTATTGTTTACAATTTTAAATTAGATTTAAAATTCGTTGCCAACGTAATAATAACCTATAGGGTCACACACTAAGACTGCTTGAAGAATTATTTAATTTAAATTGGATTTAAATTATTTTAAAGTAATTCGAATTATTTATAATATTAATTAAGTATGACTTAATTAATTAGATAAATATTGATATTCAAATTTACTAATATTAATTATGAAATTTATTTGTTAAATAATTAAGTGAGACTTAATTATAATACAAATAAGAATTTTGAATTAATAATAACTCCTAATTAGTTAAAAGTTATAATTCGTTTTTCTACTCTCTATATAATATCTCTTGTGTGGCTGATTTTGCAAGCAAGACTTTTATAAAACCCTAGCCACCAAGGGAGAAGATGGAGAGAGAAAGAAAAAAATAAGTTTGTGCTAGTACACATTCAATCCTTGAGTTCAAGCATTCGTGTGGATACCGATAGAGCGTAGATCGTGAGAGCGGGATGCGTGGTGATAAAATCTGGTATGCAATTTGATTATGGATTTGTGAGGGATTGTTAGAAAATGGAAAGTTTGAGGCATATTTTATATATGTTCTTGATATGATTTCTGGAAGCTAACACTTGGAGGTTGTTCCTTGACATGAGGACTTAAACTTTCATATTTGGATCTAAGACATTTTCTTAGTGGAATCCATGAATATATTGCGACAAAGTTGCTTGTTTGAAATGGGTTATGGGGATTTTGTCCCACATTGATATTGTAAAAGAAAGATATTGAGTTTATATAGCATCTTGTGTTAGTGTTGTTTACAACTACTAGCATAGGTGGAATGCTTATGTGGCCTAGTGCTAGTGGGAACTCTTATATTTTTCTTTTCTATTACAAGTATAATTATTTATATTGATTATTTAATTATTAATATAAAATATATTGAGTAAGGATTATTTTAATCATACTCTGAATATATTTTGTAATATTAATGTTAATTAATCAGGATATAATATAAATAATAAGGAAAACCCATTTTTTTTACTTTTTCTGTTTTATTACTTGGTGTACCACATCGAGTAAAATAGAAGAAGAGTAACTTGAGATGCCTATATATTGAGAGGTACACTTGAGATAAATATGACACAAGTCTCGGTGCCTACCTCCCAAACATATATGAGTTGCGTAGGTTTTATGGGCAAACTGAGGTGCGAGTCGCCATTGATCATTGTTGTTTTATCCTGGAAGCGATATTGTTGCATTCCATCACAGCTTAAGTGGGGGGCAATAATCTCTTCAAGAACAGTCAAGTCCTCTTAAAGGGTTTGGCGACTCAGCTGTTGTGTTCTTCTTCTTATCAGAATTTCAAAAGCGATAAGAGATAAGTTTTCTTTACTTTCTTTGTCAATTACAGTCTTTATAGTTTTTTATTGCCTTCGTATTTTGTTTCGTTAGTTGGTTATTTGGTTATTTGCCTTGTTCTTTTTATTGTATATATATAACTGCCCATTGTTGCTGTGTAGTTAGAATTATACCCAACAATCTTGAAGAGATTATAGTTATATATAGTTAATTAGCAAGATGGTGAACGAAAGTTGTGATGTTCCTAAAACTGTTGAGACTGGTTCTGGTTCTGGTGGTACTACTACCATTGACCAGACCACGTATCGTTTCCCCAGCCAATTGATTTATCGGGTATGCCTAATAAATTTAGTGGTGGAGCTTCTTTTTCTCATTGGCAGAGAAAAAAATTGAAATTCTGGTTAACGATTAAGGGTCTATGGTTAGTGGTACAGTATGATCCTCCTGGGTTGGATCAAGAGAAAGCTGAATCTGTTAAGGTTTATGCTTTATGGGCTGAGAAGGATAGGGTGGCCAGGGCAGCCATTTTGGCAGCCTTGGAGAACACCTTGTTCGATGTTTATTCATCAGATGCCTGTACTGCTAAAGTCTTATGGGATAAGTTGGACCAAACCCATAATACTGATTCTTAAGGTCTTGAGAAGTATTATGTGGCTAGGTTTCTTGATTTCAAGTTGGTGGATGGGAGATCCATGCTCGAACAGGTTCATGAGTTTGAGATGTTGGTTCATGCTTTGGGTGAGTCCGATATGGTCTTTCCTGAGAAGTTTCGAGTGATGTCTGTGATTGAAAAGCTCCCTAAGTCATGGGAAGAGTTTGCTCTCTCCCTGAAAAGACAGAAAGGAGAGATCACATGGACTAAGTTGATGTTGGACATCTCTGTACAGGAGCAGCACAAGTCCAAACAGGGATATGTGTTGCCTGTGGAACATGGGAGCTCGAAGGTGAATGTAGTGACTGTAGGACAGAAAAGAAAGGTAGTCACTAAGAAGGGTAACACTAAACCTGACAAGAACAAGGCTAAGAAACCAAAGGCGAACAAACCATGTTGGTCTTGTGGACAGGTTGGTCATTGGAGCAAGGACTGTCCAAGTAAGAAAGCTAAGAAAGCTGGAGTGGTAGCTCAAGCAAATACTGTGCTTGGACTTGGAACCAGGAGTGGGCCAGTAGCTAACATTGTCATTGGTGAGGTTGTTGCCTCTGGAACCGATGACGGGTATGTTACTTACAACCCTGTACTAATTTCCACTGATCTGTCACATGAGTGGTTGATTGGTACTGGAGCTAATGTACATATTTTTGCTGATATTAGCTTGTTTGTATCTTATCAACAGAGTCATGGAGTGACAGTGATGACGGGGAATGCTATTGTTGCACAAGTACTTAGAATAGGAAACGTGGACCTGAAGTTTGCTTCTGAGCGGATTTTATCTCTCACTAGAGTGCATCATGTTCCCTCTATTCGTAGAAATATTATAAATGGAAGTTATTTAGTTAAAAACGGCTTTGAACTTTCTTTAAAGTGTAATAAAGTAGTTATTATTCATACTGGTACATTCTTTGGCAAGGGTTACTTGTCTGATGGTTTTTTTAAATAAATGTTGAACCCGTTTTGGGTGGTTTTATTAATGATAGTGTTGCACCTTCTGTTAATTGTGTAGAATCATCTGATTTGTGGCACTTACGACTTGGTCATTTAAATTTTGGAGCTCTAAAGAATATGTTGAATTTAGAGTTGATTCCAAAGTACTCCATTGATAAGAAATCTAAGTGTCAAGTGTGTGTAACTGCTAAACAAACAAGGAAACCCTTTCATAATGTTGTTAGGGATTCAGACTTGTTAGATTTAGTGCACTCAGACATATGTGAATTTGGTGGTGTGTTGAGTAAGGATCACTATAGATATTTCATTACCTTTATAGATGATTGTAGTAGATATTGTTATGTTTATTCGCTTAAACATAAGGATGAAGCACTAGATAAATTCATTATGTATAAAAATGAAGCTGAAACACAAATTGGCAAAGTACTTAAACGTTTGAGGTCTGATAGAGGTGGTGAGTATACGAGTATCTTGTTTAATGAATTTTGCGCAAGCAATGGTATAGTTCATGAGGTTACTCCACCATACACACCTGAGTCTAATGGGGTGGCAGAACAAAAGAACAGGACTTTTAAAGACATGATTAACAGTATGCTAATTAATTCTCGGTTGCCCAAGTACATGTTGGGAGATGCTCTGAATACGGCTTCCAATATTCTAAATAGAGTCTCTCTGAAACATATGGACAAGACACCATATGAATTATGGAGAAAGTGTATGACAAGTTTGAGTTATCTTCGTGTGTGGGGGTGCCTTGCTAAGGTGCTTGTCCCTGAACACAAGAAAAAGAAACTGGGTCCGAAAACTGCTGATTGTATCTTTCTGGGCTATCTTGAAACCAAAACTGCTATGAGATTTTTAGTATTAAAATCTTACATAGATGGTATTGTGGCGAATATGATAGTTGAGTTTCGTGATGCAACTTTCTTTGAGGAAGTATTCCCTATGAAGACTGGTATACCTTTGGGTAGTTCTAAGGATGATCTCACTCACACATCGACTTCTATTCCTGATCATGTGGAAAAGATGACAAATGTGGGGGTGAATCCTGGTAATAGCTCCACTCCTAATGAAGTAGAGGAACCTAGAAGGAGTAAGCGTGCAAAGGGAGTCAAGGACTTTGGAAGTGACTTTATCACTTACAATATCGAGGATGAGCCTTTAATTTCCGTCAAGCCAAGGATTCTTCGGAGTCAAGGCATTGGAAAGGTGTTGTAAAGAGTGAAATTGACTTAATTGTTTCAAACGGAATATGTGAGTTAGTTGATCTCCCTCCTGGGTGTTCTACTATTGGATGTAAATGGATCTTCAAGAGGAAGCTAAACCCTGATGGCTCAATAGATAAGTACAAGGCTAGGCTAGTTGTTAAGGGCTTTAGGCAAAGGGAAGGCATTGATTATTTTGATATATATTCTCCAGTTTCCCAAATGACAACAATCAGAATGCTTATTACATTGGCTTCCCTACATGGTCTTATAATCCATCAAATGGATATAAAGACAGCTTTTCTTCATGGTGACCTTGAAGAAGAGATTTATATGGTTCAACCTGAGGGATTTGTTGCTTCTGGTAATGAGAGGAAAGTATGTAGACTATTCAAGTCCATCTATGGCCTTAAACAAGCACCTATAGACTGGCATAAAAAGTTTAATAAAACTGTTTTAGACTTCGAGTTTTTAATTAATTAAAGTGACAAGTGTGTCAACTATAAGGTTAGAGGTAATGAGTGTGTGATCGTGTGCTTGTATGTAGATGACATCTTGTTGTTTGGAACCAATACTGAGATTATTAACGAGATAAAGAGTTTCTTGAAGAGGCACTTTGAGATGAAGGATATGGGTGAGGCTAGTATGATTCTTGGGATCAAGTTGACTCAGTCAACTGATGGAATAACTTTGTCACAGTCTCATTATATAGATAAATCTATACTTGAGAAGTACGGTTATTCAAATTGTAGAATCGCTAGTACACCATATGATTCAAAAGTTGCCTTAGTCAAGAATAGTTCAGGATTTCCTGTTTCTCAGTTAAGGTATTCTCAGATTATTCGGAGTTTGTAATATCTTGCTAATGTGACTAGGCCATATATTTCTTATTATGTGTCTAAGTTGGCTAGATATACAAGCTTTCCAAACAAGACTCATTGAGAGGCACTGGATAGAGTTCTTAGATATCTGAAGGGAACTATTTCCCTTGGCTTGCATTACCGGAGATTTCCGGGGGTACTCGAGGGGTACAGTGATGCAAGTTGGATAGCTAAGAAATCTGGTTCCAATGGAGTGACTGGATATGTGTTTACCCTTGCGGGTGGAGCAGTTTCCTGGAAGTCATCTAGACAGACTTTGATTACTCGGTCTACTTTTGAGGCTGAGTTGTGTGCACTTGATGCCACGGGGATGGAGGCTGAATGGTTACATGGACTCACGAGTATGTTACCTGTAGTAAGCAAGCCACTTCCTGCCATTTCTGTTCATTGTGATAGTCGTACAACTATCGACAAAGTCAGAAGTGTAAAGTATAATGCTACAACAAAGAGACACATCCAAGTTAGACTAAAGTCTATAAGTGGTCTTGCATCTGATAGGATTATTGCTATAGAGTTCATAGGAACTCAGGATAATATAGCTGATCCGTTGACTAAAGGGCTTGAGCATGCTATAGTCCTTAAGTCGAGGTTGGGGATGAGACTGGTAACCCATCATAATTCATCAACAGCGGGAACCCAATACACCTGAGAGGAGATCCCTCGAAGTGTATTCAATGTGGTAATAACAAGTTGTAAGGATGAATTGGTAGTACCTCTACCATATACATTTAGAAACTTATATATCTGAGTCTATCCCCTATAAATCTTAAGAGGTACTTGAACTGCTAGTTAGCAAGAGTTATTTGAACTCTAAATGGGGTCAAGTCATTTGACGAGATGATAGCAGTATATCTATGGAGATGCCCGGCTAAGTGAATGTAATTGTGTGGTTGCAATTTGATTATGGATTTGTGGGGGATTGTTAGAAAATGGAAAGTTTGAGCTATAATTTATATATATATTTGATATGATTTCCGGAAGCTAACACTTGGATGTTGTTCCTTGACATGAGGACTTAAACTTTCATATTTGGATCTAAGACATTTTCTTAGTGGAATCCATGAATATATTGCGATAGAGTTGCTTGTTTGAAATGGGTTATGGGGATTTTTTCCCACATTGATATTGTAAAAGAAAGATATTGAGTTTATATAGCATCTTGTGTTAGTGTTGTTTACAACTACTAACATAAGTGGCATGCTTGTGTGGCCTAGTGCTAGTGGGAACTCTTATATGTTTCTTTTCTATTACAAGTTTAATTATTTATATTGATTATTTAATTATTAATATAAAATATATTGAGTAAGGATTATTTTAATATACTCTGAATATATTTTGTAATATTAATATTAATTAATCAGGATATAATATAAATAATAAGAACAACCCATTTTATTTACTTGTTCTGTTTTATTACTTGGTGTACCACATCGAGTAAAATAGAAGAAGAGTAACTTGAGATGCCTATATATTGAGATGTACACTTGAGATAAATATGACACAAGTCTCGGTGCGTACCTCACAAACATATATGAGTTGCATAGGTTTTATGGGCAAACTGAGGTGCGGGTCACCGTTGATCATTGTTGGTTCTGTGGCCAGATTGATCTGTTGTTGTTTTATCCTGGAAGCGATATTGCTGCATTCCATCACAGCTTAAGTGGGGGGCAATAATCTCTTCAAGAACAGTCAAGTCCCCTTGAAGGGTTTGACAACTCAGCTGTTGTGTTCTTCTTCTTATCAGAATTTGGAAAGCAATAAGAGATAAGTTTTCTTTACTTTCTTTGTCAATTACAGTCTTTATAGTTTTTTATTACCTTCATATTTTGTTTCATTGGTTGGTTATTTGGTTATTTGCCTTGTTCTTATTATTGTATATATATAACTGCCCATTGTTGCTGTGTAGTTGGAATTATACCCAACAATATATGCGTATATATGTATATATTTTGAATATATGATATTCATGAGAGTTGTATAATCATATGATGATTATATAATATGTATATATACTGATATATACATGTTTTGTGTTTGTTCTTATTATATGAGTCGTATTTGATACAATTCTGAATCGGATGCAGCAGATTTGCTGAAATCTGGGTCTGGTGTCCGATTTTGGCGAACGAATATGCTATTTCATATGGAATTGAGCGTCTGAACGTAACTGATAGCTTTTGCTATCAGCGACCGATCTGTAATGCGTTTGACGTCGTTTAGGCCGTGTAATCTACGATTTAATGTAAATCAGATTTAGTTTCAAATTTTATGATTTTTTCAGTATTTGGTTTTTATGATTAGATCATGATGGGTATGATATATTAAGATCAGATTATGTGTTTTAACATGTTATTTTGTGTTAATTGAGCATGGTGGATGGTTATGGCTTATGACCTTAGGTTAATGGTTTTGGCTTTTCAAATACGGCTTGTATGTCGTTTAATCTTGTAATTATTAAATCTCGAATGTAACTCGAGTTCTTCTTGTAAGTTTATTAGATTAGTTTTCATATTTCATTCTTGTAATGTACATGAAGATATGAAGATTTGAAGATCAAGGGTAATCCCACACGGAGGCCATCCAAGGAAGCAATACAAGAAAGAAGACATGTAATAGTTAGCCTGTATTTATTTTCCACCTTAGATTGACCTAGATCTTTGTCATTAGCTTGATAAAGATCACATAGGATGAAGCCATAACCAACCAAGTTTATTTATTGCACTTTATATATATATGCGCATATGATGAATGTATGAGTAGAGTAGTTTATAAAGATGTATACTTAATTAGATTAATGATGTATGTATTAGATACGACACCCATGCCATGCTTGCTAAAAAAGATAAAATCTCTAACGATTCAAGATTTTAAAATGAACAAACGATTATGAGATTCTTGTGTTTATGAAACACAGAATAAAATACAAATTTTCTTTATTTCTGACATGAGGCGATTTTGTCAAAAGTGAGTTCTTTGAACTTGTAAGGTTGTGGGTTTTAAGCGAGACCGTTGTGACTCCCTCTCTACCTGGAAATCAAACCATTGACGAATATTGATTTGAAGTATTTTATTCAAGGAAAAATTGGGAATCTCTTTATGATGGGATCATGATTATTTTAAAATTTAACAAAACCCTAAAGTTAATATTAAGTTGATCAGATGCCTTCCAATGAGTCCAATGTGTTAACCCCTAGATCGACCAGGAGCGGGTTCGCCAAAGCAATGTACTCCTATCTATCGTCGGAGATGTGTTAAAGTATATTGTTACTTTTTGACTATTGGGTTTGACTTAACTAAGTTATTACAATAGGATTGTGAACTTAGAAGCATAGAGTTTGGAGAGATTTATTAGATAAATATGAACAAATGTTGTTCCACCAAGCTATCCAAGAGTTATATAATTGATATAATTGACAAATGTTGTCTACCTAAATAATCATGTTTTAGGAGAAAAGCCAAAGCTGACCTAACGCATGGTGAAATATGGATCTTGGCTCACTATAAATGATATAGAAGATATTTTTTCCGAATTAATAGTTAGGGCTATTGATTTGATAAAAATAGTGAGAGATATATATTGTGAATATATAATGAATAATCACTTGAACATAATTTAATGATCATCTGTAGACTAAGTCATTTTATGCACTTTAATATTGTAGATATCAAATGACAAATAAGACAAATAACTTCTCTATGTAATAGTCCTTGAGAAGGACAAGCTGACATGAAATAATTTCCTCAATTGACATGGGAACTTGAGGATTGTCCTCAGGTTCAAGGATGTCACTCAAACCCCTTCCTTATTTCTTCTAGCTGAGAATGAAACATGTGTTGAACAAAATGCTTATCAGAAGTAAATTGATTATGCAACTGATGTTTCATGTCTCAGGCTTATAATTATGAGTGCTGGGCTTTGGAAGCAACAAGAACATAATGATGCTTATGATATGATTGAGCACCTTCAAAGGATGTTTGAAGGATAGGCTCGTGAGAAAGATTTGACAATAATAAGGCACCATATTTTTGCATTAATGGGAGAATGATATCCGGTTGGACCACATGTTCTAAAGATGATAGGTATATGTACCTTGATATTTTGGGTTTTAAGAATAGTCTAGAGACTCAGCTTGATTTGATCAAACAATCTTTGAACAACTTCTATTCTTAGTTTGTTAAGAACAAAATGAATGAGATAAACAGAACATTCACTGAGTTGTTAAGCATGTTTAGAACTGCTGAAAATAACACGGTAAATGCATTGCTTTCTTCTTTCATCACACAACAACAGATAGACAAGATGAACATGACCAAGCTCCCAATTCGCAAGTGGATAGGAAACATTTCGCATTTTCCTGTAGGCGTTGATGCTGTTGTAGCTGAGGTAGGAACTACCAATAGGCTAGGTTTTAAACTGTTGATGTACCAGACTTATGTATATTTATGAATTGTAATAATGGAAAAGAAAATGTATATTTATTCAGAAACCCTTTTAAGGTGTAATGGTTTATAATTGTGGAATAAAATGACTTGTGTTATTTTTGGTATTCATCTATGAGACTATAACTTGTGGTGTGTTTGTGTGTGTATTGTGGGGTCACAGTACGCAGTAATTGGTTGTTTATTAAGATTGAGTGTTATTAAGGGAAATGGAACTCGTGACAAACCGGATCCCCGACCCTGGATGATGACTTATTATCCATCGAGTGAGTAGCTTATGTAACAATAAGTCTGTAGCACATTTCTGCATTCACCATTGTATAGATTCTGTAAGTAGTATTCAAGTCATGTTGACTTAACTAGATATGCAGAATAAGATGATTAATTGTACATAGATGATGTCTTGTAATTCTGCATAAATGAAATGAAGTCAAGTGCCAGTTTGCTACCCGACGGATAACCTACAATGAAGTCGACGGATGATCAAATAGACAACCTGATGGATGATCAATAACTCGACGGATGATCATGAACCCGACGGATAAAGAATTCAAATATCTGTTGACAGTGACAACACAGTCACATGCGTCGAGTGGATGCAAATAGAATGTGGTAACCTATTCAACTGGGTTTTCGAGAACAAAGAAGCAGTGCCATTTCCATGCTATTATGAAGATATTCAAAGATGCTGGAATAGAGTAATGAAGTAGCATTGTAATAGACTAGATAGTTTTTGTTTTATTATCTTGTCTTATTACTTTGTAATCTTGGTGATATATAAACCAAGTAGTAGCAACAAGCAGAGAAACATTTGTAAGCAGGATTCTTAGCATTTCTCTGTAGTCTTAGAAGTTTAATTGTTGTAAGCAGTTGTGAGCATTTCTGCACACAGGGTTCTCTCGATATATAATATATATCTCTGGTGGAATCATTTAAATCCACCAGAAAGTTTTTAAAGACTCTTGTTTTTAATTACTTGTGTATTGATTCACTAAAGTTTTTATTCCGCATTGTGCTAATCAATACACTTATATTTATAATTGAGTTAGAACATTTTATTTCAAGAAAAATTTTAAAGAATTCCATTCAACCCCCCTTCTGTAATTCTTGTCATATTGTTAAGGGACTAACAATTGGTATCAGAGCAAGCTCTTAACTTACAAAGAGTTTAAAGATCAAAACAATACAGCAAGATGAACAAGAAGGATGTTGGAGTCAAGATCCCTTTTCTGGATAAAGATAATTACCATTATTGGAAGGTAAAGATGCATCTTCATTTGCTTTCTCAAAATGAGGCCTATGTTGACTGCATAGAAAGAGGCCCTCATGTTCCAATGAGAGCTACAACAGGAAACGAGCCATCAGTCCCCAAGCCAAGGCATGAATGGTCTGATCCTGACATTGAACAACTCAGGAAGGATAAAAAGGCCATGAACATCCTATTTAGTGGAGTTGATGGAGATATGTTTGACAACATTATCAACTGCAAAACTGCCAAGAATGTTTAGGATACAATACAGATAATCTGTGATGGCACTGAGCAAGTTAGAGAAAATAAGATGCAGCTCTTGATTCAGCAATATGAGCATTTTCACAATGAAGAAAGTGAGTCTCTCACTGACATTTTTAGTAGGTTTCAGAAACTACTAAATTCTCTAAAGTTGCATGGAAGGGTCTATCAGACAAAAGACTCCAATCTAAAATTCCTTAGATCTCTTCCAAAGGAATGGAAACCAATGGCAGTCTCATTAAGAAACTCACAAGATTATAAGGAGTTTACTTTGGAGAGACTGTATGGCATTCTGAAAACCTATGAGCTTGAAATAGAGCAGGATGAAAGGATGGAGAGAGGAAAGAAGAAAGGAGGATCCATTGCACTAGTTGCTGAGTTGGAAAAGGAGAAGGAAGTGAAGATGGAAGCTGTTGAATCAACTTCAAAGGTCTGTGAGAACAAGGGCAAGGGGCTTGCAGTAGAAAGTGAAGATTCTTTGAGCCAAGATGATATGGAAGACATTGATGAACACCTAGCATTTCTTTCCAGGAGATTTTCCAAGCTCAAGTTTAAGAAGAACTTTGGAGTAGCCAAGCCAAATAGAAACATGGTGGATAAATCAAAATTCAAATATTTCAAATGTGCTTGGCAGGGCATTTTGCCAGTGAGTGTAGGAAGTCAGATTCCAGTAAGAAAAGGTTTGAGCCAGTGGATTATAAGCAAAAATACTTTGAGCTGCTCAAACAAAAAGAAAGGGCTTTCATAACACAAGAAAATGACTGGGCAGCAGATGGTCTGGATGAAGATGAGGATGTCAGCTATGTCAATCTAGCCCTAATGGCCAAGTCTGATGAAACAGAAAGATGTTCTTCAAGTAATCAAGTAATTACTACAAACCTTGCACATTTATCTAAAGCTGAGTATAATGATGCCATAAATGACATGTCTACAGAGTTATATCATTTGTGTGTTACACTTAAGTCTCTTACTAAAGAAAATGCTAAAATCAAAGAAAACAATTTGTTTTTAAGTGAGAGGAATAATGTGCTTGAGTCTCAGTTTATTGATTTTGAGAAGTTAAGAATTGAGTGTAAGATTGCCAAGGAGGAATTAAATGAGTCTTTGAAGAAGGAAGAAATTTTGAAGAAGCAGCTCGAGTGTGAACAAGAGGTGATTAAGGCATGGAAAACATCCAGGGATGTCCATGCTCAAATCACCTAAGTTCAAGGAATTGTGTCTTTCTGTGATGCAGCCTGGAAAAAGAACAAAGAAAAACAAGAACCAAATTTGGTAGATGGAGTGCTTACAGATGTAGACTCGACGGATGATGAGGATCATCCATCGGATAACAAAAAGTGTTATCCGTCGAATAATGAAAATCCTCATCCGTCAGCTGTAAGCAAGCCTATCAGTTTAGCCAAACTTGTTAAGCTGAATGAGAAGTATGTGTCTGTTTCCAAGAACTTTGTTTCAGGAGAATCAAGTAAGGTTAAGAAAGGGAAAAAGGCTAATGTTGGTCACATGACTATCAAACAGTTAAGTGACAGACTTGAAAAGATTGAGGTAAAAACAAAGACTAAAAAGAAAAACAATAGGAATGGTAAAGTAGGGATTAACAAACACAATTACTACACACCTGATAAATATGCTCCTAGAAAAATCTGTGTCAAGTGTGGTAGTGTAAATCATTTGTCTGTTAACTGCAAATCTGCCATGCCTACTTCCATGTCTGTGCAACCTCAATTTCCTAACATAATGCCATGCCTCCCATGCCTGTTAATGCTTTGTCTACACAGAACATGAATGCACAGTTTGCTAATATGCCATTTACACCTAATCCTTATTATGCTGCATATAGTATGCCACAAATGCCATTTAGCATGCCTTACTGGAATAACATGTTTACACATAGCATGCCATTTCCTGTTAGTCATAATATGCATGATAATTCTGTTGCAATGAATGGTTTCAAAGGCCCAACTCAAATGACTAAGGATGAATCTGAAATTCCTAAGTCAAATGAGATAAAGCCTAAGAAACAGAAAAAGAAAGCTAACAAGGCAGGACCCAAGGAAACTTGGGTACCAAAATCAACTTGATTTGATTTTGATGTGTGCAGGGAAAAAGAAAGAATCTTTGGTACTTGGATAGTGGTTGTTCAAGACACATGACTGGTGATTCTATCCTGTTCACAGAGTTTTAGGAGAGAGCTGGCCCAAGTATTACTTTTGGAGATGACAGCAAGGGTTATACAGTGGGATATGGCTTGACTTCAAAGGATAATGTCATCATTGAGGAGGTTGCCTTAGTGGATGGTCTCAAACACAACTTGTTGAGTATCAGCCAGCTTTGTGATAAAGGCAACTCAATAACCTTCAATTTAGAAGCCTGTGTTGTGACTAATAAAAGAAGCAACAAAGTGGTTATCACTGGTGTGAGAAAAGGAAATGTGTACTTAGCTGATTTCAACTCATCAAATGCAGAATCTGTAACTTGTCTTCTCAGTAAAGCAAGTCAGGATGAAAGTTGGCTATGGCACAAGAAGCTATCCCATTTAAACTTCACGACCATGAATGAGCTAGTGAAGAAAGAACTGGTTAGAGGCATTCATCTAGTGGAGTTTTTGTTGGAATTTTAAACGCAGCGGGGCGTGGAAAAACACTTTTACACATACAAAATCCAAATAAAAGCATATAAATCGTGAATAAAAATTCGAGGGATCGAATCTAACCTTTTAAAATAATTCGGAGACAATGATCAGAGATCCTTAGCAGTTGCTCCTCAAGTGTGAAGCACTCCACCGGTATCCACCAAGAAAACAACTTTTAGGAGGAGGAGGAGGTGGAGAGAATTTGGTTTTCTAAAACTTTTGGGTTTCTGGGGTTGGAATAAAAATAGGGTCTATAATAGTGTATTTATAGGCAAAATTTTCTGCTGAAATTTTCCCATAAATATTATTATTATTATCCCATTTATTATTCTCATTAATAATTAAAACACCTTTTAATCATTAATCCTTTTTCTAAACACTTTAGAAATAATTCTCTCTCTTGATTTAATTTCCAAAAATTAAATCCTTAATTAATAATATTAAGAACTTTTCTTAATTAATATAATCAATTAAATCTCATTTAATCAATTATTAAATTTTCCAATTAATTATTTATTTCACAAATAAATAATTATTAGCCATTATTAATTAATTCCTCCACCATAAAATCATTCTCTTTTTATGGTGTGACCCTGTAGGTTCAATATTAAGCCGGTAGTAGAAATAAATAATAATAAAACTATTTTATCATTATTTATATAAATTCTCTAATTTATTAAATATGATTAATTAATTAATCACATTTATTCTACATCGTGAGTGATGCTTCTCAACATATCGCGACTATCCGGATAATATGAATTCACTGCTTAGAATACCAAGAACCTGTCAGTGAATAGTTACCGTACAATAAAATCCTTCTACCCTACAATGTCCCGATTAAATACAAGGCATGGATCTCGTGTCAAGCCTATCTAATTCAATCATTTGCTTACCATTTACTATGCGTAGTTCTATGCAAATTAGAAACTCCTTTCTAATTTCATTCACTCTGGCCAGAGATTCCTGAACTAGCATAAGTGGATCAGCCTTGAACATTCGCTTCCTTTACTGGAAGGGGTAGATCCTTTATTGATCATACACTATCTTCGTGTACAAATTCCTATACCCAGTAGAGCCCTAATAATTGTCCCTGGAGACTAAGAACTAAACCAAAGCATAGTTCAGTGTACACAAGATGACTATGATGACCTCAAGTCTAAGGATACTTGTACAACTATCACTATGTGAACAACTGCTGACACGTGAGTGAACTCCATCAGTTGTTCAGCTGGGCGAGTCATGTTCAGTGAACTTATTCTATAATAAGCACCTACATACTAGCTATAGTGTCACCACACAAATGTCTATGAGAACAGACATCCTTCATAATGAAGCAAGCATAGTATGTACCGATCTTTGCGGATTATTAATTACCAGTTAGTAATCCTATGATCAGGAACTATTTAAGTTTAGATTTATCATCTTTTTAGGTCTCACTATTATGATCTCATCATAATCCATAAAAAGCTTTACTCTAAACTATGGTATATCTTATTTAAACACTTAAATAGATAGAGCCCGTAAACAGATTACATAAAAGTTATTCCTAAATCCTAATACATAATTGGACTTAGGACATATTCCTTTCAATCTCCCACTTGTACTAAAGCCAATCACTCTGGTATCTAATACCCATCTCATCTTTATGACGATCAAAGTGACTTTCAAAAAGTAGCTTTATGAGTGGGTCTGCTATGTTGTTATGTGTGTCAACTCTATTTCAATACAATATAAGAAATGTTATCGCGCTCCCACTAACCCTTTTGTAGACGCATGGTTCATCTACGTTTTTGATAAAATCAAACTCTTTGATTGTCTCATCAAAATGAATGTTCCATTTACGAGAAGCTTGCTTTAAACCACATATGGTTCGCAATGGCTTACACACTAGGTTTTCATTTCTCTTGGAAAGAAAACCATCTGGCTATTTGCCAGATCTCATAGTCGTAGTAAGCAGCATTCGTAAGCAAAATCCGAACTGATTATAATAGGGCTACAGGTAAAAGGCTTCATCAAAGGCAATCCATTGCCTTTGTTTGAATTCTTTTGCCACAAGCCTGGCCTTATAGGTCTCCACCTGGCCATCTGCTATAATCTATCTTTTGTATACCGTATACATAGATTCCATTCTGGATTTCATGGCACTATGCCATTTCTCTGAGTCAACACTACTCATATCCTCATTATAGGTCACAGGGTCGTCATCATCAAATGATTGACAACTCATTGTCATTCTCAATGACAAGGCCATATTACCTCTCAGGTTGGCGAGACACTCTCCCTGATCTATGAATGGGCTGTTCCACAAAAGGTTGTTCAGTCAGAACAGGTGTTTCCACTCGATCTGTAGTAGTTTGTGCTTCTTGAACTTCATTAAGTTCAATTTTGCTCCCACTGTTTCCTTCAAGGATAAACTCCTTTTCCAAGAAGGTAGCATGTCTGGAGACAAACACCCGATGATCGGTGCAAAAGTAATACCCTAAAGTCTCTTTAGGATATCCCACAATACTACATTTTCGGATCGATATTCCAGCTTATCTGGGTCAACTTACTTGACATAAGCTGGACATCCCCAAATCTTAACGTGTTTAAGACTCGGTTTCCTTTCTTTCCATATCTCATACAAAGTTTGAGGAACAGATTTTGGAAAGCACCTTATTCAGTAAATATGCTGAGGTTTCCAATGCATAACCCCATAGGAATACTGGAAGATTTGCATAGCTCATCATGGACCGAACTATGTCTAACAAAGTTCGATTTCTCCTTTCAGATACCAATCTGGAGGAGTCTACTGGGAGACTATACCATTTACTTTGAGATAATCTAGAAACACTCCATTAAAGTATTCACCACCTCGATCTGATCGAAGAGTTATAATACTATGTTTGGTTGTTTCTCCACTTCATACTTATATTCTTTGAAGCTTTCAAAAGCCTCAGACTTGTGTTTCATCAAACACATATCCGAATCTAGATCTATCATCTATGAAAGTAATGAAGTATGAAAATCCACCCATGGCTTGCTTAGACATTGGTCCACATACATCTGTGTGTACCATTCCTAGCAAATTTGCAGTCCTCTCTCTATGTCTACTAAATGGAGACTACAGTGCCACAACGAAGTGAGATTTTCATCATCCCTTTTCTTTTATTAGTTTGTTCAATCTGAAGTAAATTATGTCACATATATACAGACCATTATTTAAAGCACCACGTCCATAAAGAATATTATCTCTAAGAATAGAACATTCATTATTCTCAATAATAAATGAAAATCCATCCAAGTCTAACTTGGGAATAATATTCCTCACAATCGAGGGAACAAAATAACAATTATTTCAAACAATAGTCTTGCCCGTAGGCCTATGTAAATGAAATGATTCTACATCTTTAGCAGCAACTCTTGCTTCATTTCCCATCAGTAGAATCACCTCCTCTTCCTCAAGAGTCCTACTTCTCCTTGGTCCCTGCAACAAATTGCAGATTGAGAACCACAGGAGGTATCTAATACCCAAGTAGAAATTTGATTTAATGACATATTCACTTCTATCATGAACATACCTGAATCAGAAGCGGTAGTTTCACTACCCTTCTTCTTCAATTCTGCAAGGTAAACCTTGCAGTTCCTCTTCCAGTGCCCCACCTTGTTACAGTGAAAGTAAACAACTTTGCTCTTGGGGTCTTCAGCTTTTGGTGGAACCGGCATTTTCTCACCTACTTTCTTCTTCTTGGAAGAGTTCCTCTTCCTTTTCTTAGGATTGGAACCTTCACCAATTAGAAGAACAGAACTCTTCTTAGGGGGAAAATTCGATTCCGCAGTCTTCAACATGTTGTGGAGTTCAGGCAGGCTGACATCCAACTTATTCATGTGAAAGTTCACAACAAACTGCGAGAACGAACTCGGAAGCGATTGCAAGACCAAGTCTTGGCTCAACTCCCCATCCATGGAAAAACCAAGTTGTCCAAGACGTTCAATCAAATTGATCATCTTAAGTACATGGTCATTCATAGATGATCCCTCAGACATCCTACACCCGAACAGCTCCTTCAATATCTCATATCGAGCTGTCCTCCCCGCCACATTATACAACTCTTGTAGATGCATGAGGATAGTGTGAGCATCCATATGCTCATGTTGCTTCTGTAGCTTAATGTTCATGGAAGCTAGCATGATGCATTGAGCAATATTTGCATCATCCATCCACTTACGATACACAACGTGTTCATCATTATGTGCATCACTAGCAGGTTCAGTAGGCTTAGGTGAGTCAATCACGTATTCCAGCTTCTCAATCCTGAGAACAATTCTCAAGTTTCGAAGCCAGTCAGCATAATTAGGACCAGTCAATTTGTGAGCATCTAGTATGCTCCTGAGTGATAGTGCAGAAGACATAACGTACAAAGTAAATCTGTAAATGATAAACACATAACAACACTTAGCAAATATTCGATTTCATTTTAAAACACTATATGAATCGGGTCTTTATTCATAAGTGGCTCCCACTAGTTTATCTAATTTATTCAACCCTCTATGTGAAAAATTAAGCATTCATAATGCTAGTGGGAGTAGGGATCCTACATTCCATTACATAACCCCGGCTGTGGCACGAAACGCCATGTAATGTTCAATAGGCAGACAACTCTTGTCAATTACATCTTATGTTATTCCCTAATATAATTTTAGCCTCTTGCATAATTGAGTCACGGCTGTGGCACGACAAACTTAATATTCTAATTCAAGTCTAACCCAACATTCCGTACAATTGAATCAGTCTCCAACGGCCCACGGCTGTGGCACGTAACGACCTTTAGATTCTAATTCAATGTACACATCTCTATGTAATAGACAAGTATTTCTTATTTCAAAATCAAATCCCTCGGTTGTGGCACGAAACGACAATGATTCAAAAATAAGAACTACTTTCTATCATGTTGGAAGGCTATGACCGACACAAGCCCGTTGTATCATTGGCCAATTACTACTTGATATTATTTAATTTTAGAGGGATTATATTACGTTACAATCATAATCATATTATAAAGAGATTCTTCCTTTTAAATTAAATATTTCAAATCAATAATCAATAATCAGACGATTCCCAGATCGGGTGGAGCATTGTCAAGAAGCGTCACTTAATAAAATCTGTTATTGACAGAATCATCCTTTCTCTCATATCGAAAATTCATATTCAATTATGTGTTTCACAAACACAATAATCTCATGATTGTATTCATAATATTGTTTTTAAGGTTATGAAACAATTTCACTATACTAGGTTGTCTAACAAACGCCTTATGTTCATTCAAGTTCACCTAAATCTATCATCGCATGATAAACTAAGCATATATCACATATATCAACATGAATAAATATCAAGGTAGGCATGTTACATCATCTAAATCATTAGTCTAAGCATTATACATCTCTATGTATCACATGAAGCATTTAAAAGCAACTAAAACAGTCAAAAACAGCTTTGAAACACTTCATGGAAATATAAACAGTTCAAAACTTTTATATAAACTAAAATTGATCTCTCCATTAGATCCATCTCGGAAAAACGAATCCAACGGTATATTACACGCCCAAAACGGAGTTACGAAACTCTCAGAAAATCAAATTTAATATGGACAGTCGGGCTGTAACGCATTACAGGAACGCGTTACAAGCCCTGTAACGCATTCCGGTGATGCGTTACAGCCTTTTAAGCCATTTAAAAGGTGTAACGCATTCCCTGAATGCGTTACAGGTGTGTAACGCATTCCCGAAATGCGTTACACCCCTATATATATATTTTTTTTTATTTTCTCAGCCGCCGCCTGGTTTCTTGGAATCCACGCCGCCTGACATCTGACCTTCTCTTGCTTTGCTGACAGCCGTATAACAGCAGACAACAACACAGTAGATGCAGATAACTTACAGATGATACAAAACATATATATATACTATATATACATATATTTATACTTATTTAATTACGAATTTTAATTGCAACAACTTCAAAAATTCATAATAAAAATCTATACATCCTAAAATTATGAAAAAAATACCCAGACGATCTACAACACTTGTAGAACCCAGATCAACATTCAAAAATATTCTGAGAAACGATTTCTCATCAGACAAAATTAATCCATAATATAACTTGTAAAAATCATAATTAATTCATACAAGCACATAAAATTCTGAAATTTTTACCACAGATCTATATGCATACAACCTATGCTCTGATGCCATTGTTGGAATTTTAAACGCAGCGGGGCGTGGAAAAACACTTTTACACATAAAAAATCCAAATAAAAGCATATAAATCGTGAATAAAAATTCGAGGGATCGAATCTAACCTTTTAAAATAATTCGGAGACAACGATCAGAGATCCTTAGCAGTTGCTCCTCAAGTGTGAAGCACTCCACCGGTATCCACCAAGAAAACGACTTTTAGGAGGAGGAGGAGGTGGAGAGAATTTGGTTTTCTAAAACTTTTGGGTTTCTGGGGTTGGAATAAAAATAGGGTCTATAATAGTGTATTTATAGGCAAAATTTTCTACTGAAATTTTCCCATAAATATTATTATTATTATCCCATTTATTATTCTCATTAATAATTAAAACACCTTTTAATCATTAATCCTTTTTCTAAACACTTTAGAAATAATTCTCTCTCTTGATTTAATTTCCAAAAATTAAATTCTTAATTAATAATATTAAGAACTTTTCGTAATTAATTTATAATCAATTAAATCTTATTTAATCAATTATTAAATTTTCCAATTAATTATTTATTTCACAAATAAATAATTATTAGCCATTATTAATTAATTCCTCCACCATAAAATTATTCTCTTTTTATGGTGTGACCCTGTAGGTTCAATATTAAGCCGATAGTAGAAATAAATAATAATAAAACTATTTTATCATTATTTATATAAATTCTCTAATTTATTAAATATGATTAATTAATTAATCATATTTATTCTACATCGTGAGGGATACTTCACAGTATATCGCGACTATCCGGATAATACGAATTCACTGCTTAGAATACCAAGAACCTATTCAGTGAGTAGTTACCGTACAATCAATTCCTTCTACCCTGCAATGTCACGATTAAATATAAGGCATGGAACTTGTGTCAAGCCTATCTTATTTAATCACTTGCTTTCCCATTCACTATGCTTAGTTCTATTTAATGTAAATTAGAAACTCATTTCTAATTTCATTCACCCTGGCCAGAGATTCCCGAACTAGCATAAGTGGATCAGCATTGAACATTCTCTTCCTTCACTGGAAGGGGTAGATCCTTTATTGATCATACACTATCTTCGTGTACAAATTCCTATACCCAATAGAGCCCTTATAATTGTCCCTGGAGACTAAGAACTAAACCAAATCATAGTTCAGTGTACACAAGATGACTATGATGACCCCAAGTCTAAGGATACTTGTACAACTATCACTATGTGAACAACTGCAGACACGTGAGTGAACTCCATCAGTTGTTCAGCTGGGCGAGTCATGTTCAGTGAACTTATTCTATAATAAGCACCTACATACTAGCTATAGTGTCACCACACAAATGTCTATGAGAACAGACATCCTTCATAATGAAGCAAGCATAGTATATACCGATCTTTGCGGATTATTAATTACCAGTTAGTAATCCTATGATCAGGAACTATTTAAGTTTAGAGTTATCATCTTTTTAGGTCTCACTATTATGATCTCATCATAATCCATAAAAAGCTTTACTCTAAACTATGGTATATCTTATTTAAACACTTAAATAGATAGAGCCCGTAACAAAACAAGTCTTTATTAATATAAATGAAAATTAAAACAGATTACATAAAAGTTATTCCTAAATCCTAATACATGATTGGACTTAGGACATATTCCTTTCAGTTTTCTAAGGATGGACTGTGTGATGCCTGCCAAAAGGGGAAGCAGATTAAAACATCATTCAGGAAGAAACTTGATTCAACAACTGAAGAGCCTTTGCAACTGCTTCACATGGATTTGTTTGGACCGGTCAATGTATTGTCCATCTCAAGGAAAAGATTTTGCCTAGTAATTGTAGATGATTTCTCAAAGTTCTCTTGGACATATTTCCTAAAGTCTAAAGATGAGGCTAGTGAAATCATCATTAATCACATAAGGAAAGTCAATAATCATCCTGATTTCAAGGTTAGAAGAATCAGGAGTGACAATGGAACTGAGTTCAAGAATTCTGTCATGAGAGCATTTTGTGAGGAAAATGGGATTATGCATGAGTTTTTAACAGCAAGGACTTCACAACAGAATGGAGTAGTGGAAAGGAAGAACAGATCACTTATTGAAGCTGCACGGACAATGCTTGAAGAATCTAAACTGCCAACATATTTCTGGGCTGAAGCTGTAAATACCGCATGCTACACTCAGAATATTTCTCTGGTTAATCAAGCTAGATGCATGACTCCCTATCAATTGTTCAAGAACAAGAAGCCAACTCTAAATTTTCTTCATGTCTTTGGCTGCAAGTGCTATATTCTGAGAAATCAAACTGATCAAAATGGGAAGTTTGATGCTAAAGCAGATGAAGGAATTTTTGTTGGGTATGCTGTTGGTAAAGCATATAGAGTCTACAATCTAAGAACCAACATTGTTGTGGAATCAATACATGTTGTGTTTGATGATAAAAAGATTGAAGGACTGAAAGATGAAGATTACCATGAGAGCTTCAAATTCGACATTGTGGAGATGGTTAGTGATGACAGTGATGATGAAAGTGATCAAGAAATGGTGTCTAAGGATAATGCAGATAAATCTACTACCAATGAAGCACAAAACTCAACATCTGTCGAGTTGCATAATGCTTCATCCGTCGGGAGGCAATCTGCGTTATCCGTCAGGAGACAACCAGCTTCATCCATCGGTACTCAAAATTCACCATCCGTCGGGTTATCAAAAGGAGCAGGAAGTCAAGATATATCACCTATAGAAAGTTCCCCTTTCTCAAATCAAAGATCCGTAAACTCAGGGGGAGTTTCTAACAATCAAAACTTAATCACACATCAAGACAACAATAAGGTTTCTTCATCTAGAGCTAATCTACCTCAACAAAGGAAATGGACAAAAGATCACCCCTTTGAGCGTATCATTGGTGATGTTTCTTCTAGAGTTCAAATAAGAAGAGCAACTCAGGAAGAATGTCTATACAGTAGCTTTCTTTCCAAGGAAGAACCAAAGAAGGTAGAAGAAGCTTTGTTGGATCCTGATTGGATTTTAGCTATGCAGGAGGAGCTAAACCAATTTGAAAGGAATAATGTATGGAAGCTGGTGCCCAAGCCTAAAGGAAAGAATCCAATAGATACCAAATGGATATTCAGAAATAAGATGGATGAAAATGGCATAGTAGTCCGGAACAAAGCTAGATTGGTTGATAAGGGCTATTGTCAGCAAGAAGGAATTGATTTTGATGAAACATTTGCTCCTGTTGCAAGACTTGAAGCCATCAGAATCTTCTTAGCCTATGCAGCCCATGCCAATTTCAAGGTCTATCAAATGGATGTCAAAAGTGCCTTTCTGAATGGAGATTTGGAGGAAGAAGTCTATGTCAGTCAACCTCCTGGTTTTGAAGATCGAAATTTTCCAGAACATGGCTATTATCTTTTGAAAGCACTTTATGGACTGAAGCAAGCACCTAGAGCCTGGTATGACACTTTATTAAAGTTCCTTTTGGAAAATCACTTCACAAGAGGTACTGTAGATAAAACTTTATTTTTCAGAAATGTTAATGACTCTAGTTTACTTGTTCAAATTTATGTAGATGATATTATTTTTGGTTCTACAGATGAGAAACTTTGCAAAAAGTTTGCCAAATTGATGCAAAGTAAGTATGAAATGAGTATGATGGGAGAACTAACTTACTTTCTTGGCTTACAAGTTAAGCAAGCTAGTGATGGAATATTCGTTAGTCAAACTAAATATATTTTTGATCTTTTAAAGAAGTTTGATCTAATGGATTGCACATTTGCAAAAACTCCCATGGCCACTGCAACTAAGCTTGAATTAAACATTACTGAAAATTCTGTGAATATTTCAAGTTATAGGGGCATGGTTGGTTCACTTATGTACTTAACAGCTAGTAGGCCAGATATAATGTTTGCTACATGTTTATGTGCTAAATTTCAGGCTGATCCTAGAGAATCTCACTTAATAGCTATTAAGAGAATTTTCAGATATCTCAAGGGAACACCAAATCTTGGCATTTGGTACCCTAGAGATTCTAGTTTTGATCTAAGTGGTTATTCAGATGCAGATTATGCAGGTTGTAGAATTGATAGAAAAAGTACAACAAGAACCTGTCAATTTCTAGGAAACAAGCTTGTGTCCTGGTTCAGTAAAAAGCAAAATTCAGTTTCTACTTCCACAGCTGAAGCTGAATATATTGCTGCTGGTAGTTGTTGTGCACAGATATTATGGATGAAAAATCAATTGCTAGACTATGGTTTGCAAGTTGAAAGGATTCCTATTTTCTGTGATAACACAAGTGCAATTGCCATCACTGAAAATCCAGTACAACATTCAAGGATAAAGAACATAGATATCAAGTACCATTTCATAAGGGAACATGTAATGAATGGTACTGTGGAACTACATTTTGTTCCAAGTGAGAAGCAGCTTGCAGATATCTTTACCAAGCCACTGGATGAATCCACCTTTTCAAGGTTGGAGTTAGGTATGCTTAATTACTCTTAAATCTATCTGAGTTAATTTTCAAGTTGAAATGCAGCCAGAAACTTAATTGATTTTTCCGTCTTGGATGAAATTTTGGCTAATTCAAAATTTACATCTCGACGGATGATCTTTATCCATCGAGTTTGATCAACCGTCGATATATTATTTGCTAACAATAATCAATTATGTTTCTGGAATATTTTATGTCTCGACGGATAACAGTTTATCCTCATCCATCAAATTGTCTTAATCTCAGCCGTTAATTCCCTGTACATTATCCATCGAGTATACTTACAGTTTGTAAGCATAACACGACCGATAATGGGTGGAATTTTTACAGTTTATTTTTAAACGGCTATTTTAGGCAATTTCTATTGGTTACTTTATTTTACTTTATTATTTTTATCAGTTATTTTTGAGATAGTATAAAAGCTTATTTCATTGCAATTACTTTTCTTTTATCATTCTCAATTCAACTGCTCTAATTTCATTCTCTCTCAAAGCACTTACTCTCTTTCTCTTCAAGCTCTTATTCTCTAACAATGGCACATGTTGTAAAGATTATGTCTCAAACTGGATTCATTTATGAGAAGAACAATTTCATCGCACTAGTGAACAAGGGTATTCAGCAATATGGAGATTATCACAAGATGATGGACTTTGTGAAGAGTTGCAAGCTCAACTATACCATGCTGAAATCACCCACAATCTTCTGTGAAGTTGTTGAAGATATGTGGACCACTGCTACCTATAACTCTACAGATAAGACCATCACTCTAACCATTAAAGGTAAATAATTATGTATCAATAGTGATGTGATAAAAGCATGTTTTAAAATTCCTGATAACAATGTGACTTCACCACACACTGACACTGATGTAATCAATATGCTTAATTACATGCACTATGCACTTCCTACTTCTAAACTGAGTGATATTAGGAGAATGGGTCTTAGGAAAGAGTGGAGTTTCTTGTGTGATGTAGTTACAAAGGTTTTCTCAGGAAAGATCAGTAATTTTGATTCAGTGAATAATTCCATGCTTAACATGCTCTACATGCTAGTTACAGATAAATTCTACAATTTCAGTGACCTTGTCTTATTTGAATTAGGTTTTAAATTAGGAGAGTTAAATAAAAGAGGTAAGAATGTGTATTATGCTAGCTTTCTTATGTTATTAGCTAACCACCTCTGTGAAGAGATTGTGCTTGAGAACCCTAATAACAAACTAGATTGTTGGGTTCAAAAGAGAAGGCTCATTGCAGATTTGAACAGGGCCAATCATCACAAGGATGTGCCAATGTTCTATTTTCCTGTAATGCAAGCACCTCAGGTAAGTGAGGTAAGTTCACCTATCCCTACAACTATTCCAACCTCCACAATTTCTTTGAGTTCAAGTGTGGCTATGGCAACTATGTCAATGACCAAACAGTTGCCTACCAAAGCTACCAAACCTACAATTATTTCAAAATCCAAATCAAAGAAAGCCCCCTCTGGTATCTCCCAAAAGATGCCAGTTGAAAAATCCACTAAAGCCAAAGAGGGGAGTGCGAAGGAGGGTAAGTTAGGTGAGGGAAGGGGTGAACATAAAAGAAACCCCAAGAATAAGGTTGGAGAGTTGAGTGAATCCCAGCCTAGCCACACTGCAGTTTCCTAACAAACTGTAGTGCTTAAAAAGGACAAAAGCTCATTTCTAGCTGCATCCTCCCAAAAGGATGTACCTATTGAACAAAGCTCTCAACCAAGAGCACATGCCAAGAGGGTTAGGGACACAAGCTCACCTCAAACTTATACCAGAAAGAAGAAATCAAAAACCTTTGGGGATGCACAGGGTACACACACTGTGCAAACTGGTGCTAAAGACACAGTCACTGCACCTTCACAAATTCAGTTTGATGTGGCTCCAATAAATGTGGAGTCACAGCCAAAATCTCTAGTTATAGAAGCACCTCAAACACCAAACTCACCAACAAATTCTCTGGATGTGGATATGATAAACACATCAATTCCTGATTCCCCTTCTTTAACTCAGTTGGGGAAGCCAAAATCTAGTGCAAGTGAGCATCATCTTTTAGATGATTTGTTGGCTCACTTGCCAATTCTTTCAGGAACTGTTGTATCATCTGTGTCTAAAATATCTTTAATCAGCATAGAGTCAACCATAGTTTCTATTCCCAGCTCATTCATTTCTACTCTCTTGACGGATATTGCTCATCCGTCGAGTAGTGACTATATCCCGACGGATAAGCCTAACAGTAGTTATCCGTCGGATAGCAACACCACTCACTCGATGGATATTACTCATCCGTTGAGTATCTCTGCACAGCTTCAAACTTCAATTATTTAAAGTGCAGAAGATTTAGTGGTTGTACAGTCACTCTTAGGATTGAGAGAGAATAGTGTTTTGAGTGAGAGTCTGGGTTGCTCCCAGGAAAAAGGAGAGGAAATGAGTGAAAATCTGCAATCCATTTCTTCAGGATTGGCAAAAGAGAGTGAGAGGAGTCCCACCTTAGTAGGTGAAGGTGAGGGTGTGAGGGTGGGGAGCCAGGGTGAGACCCTGATGCAATAAAAGAGAGAAAATGAGAGAAATGCAGGTACTGGAGCAATAAGGATGGATGTCATTGCTAGTGAGTCAATGAATGTCCAGGATGCAGACAGGGAAGGACTATCTCAGCATCCTAAAGCTGTTATAGATTCCACTTCCCTTGATGCAGAGGCATTTTCTCATCCTGTTACAGCTTATCAACTTCTAGCTGAACAGGGCAATGACAATGCAGAAAGGATGCTGAATTTGGTGCATACAACACAGTCTATACTGAGAGCTAAGGATGCCATCACAGCTTTGCCTTCTACAGCTGGTGATGTGGACTATGAGACTGGTGGTTTAGCTGATTTCTTTGGATATGGGAGTGGGGATAGTGAAGATGAAGCAATGGACATAGGGGGAGAAGTAGGCTCAAGTTCAAGGTCAGGTATGCCATCATGGGTAATCTCAAAGCACTGTGATGAGCATTACTTCAAGACAACCCTGATCCAGTTAATCAATCAGACAAATACTGCCCTTCAAACCACTACCAATGCTAGCACCAAGAAGCTCCTTCAGGCACATCTAGCCTCCCTGCAACTTCAACAAATCCAGGGCTTCCAGCATGCTAGAGATGTGAATACTATGAAGAATGATATTGAGGAGATGAAAAAGGCTATTTCAGACAGGATAGATTCTAAACTTCAAGAAGCTAAAATGCTTGACATCAAGAGGAAATTAAGGAAAAATTCCGATCTGTCAACCAAGATAGATGCCTTGGACACAAGAATGTCAGCCAAGGAAGCATCTTTAACTGCCATTCATCTCCATCAAGCCCAACAGACTGATCTACTTCAAAAACTGGTGGCTGCTCAAACCCCCTCCTCTACTCAACTTGATGATAACAAAAAGGGGGAGAAAGGACCAAGTGAGGGGGAGAGGCTTCAAATTCAAATCAGTAAAGTAATTGTGCCTTCAATTACTATCTCGAAGCCATCAGTTACAGATAGTATAGATCTGATCAATGCAGCAGCAACCAACTTAAGAGCAGCTGATAAGGAAAAGTTAAGTTTAGTCAACTGGGAGAAGATTGATGAGAAAAACATTTATTTCTTTTAAAATATTAGGACTCAGAGTTATATCATCACCGTCCACCGTCGGCTCGCCGAGGCTCATCGCCGACGGCGGTAAAATTTATGGGTACCCGATTAATTCCGGGTTTCCAACGTAAATTCTACCGATTAAATTAATAATAATTCCCGCACGAAGTATTTAATATCACTAATTTTACTCAATTAATTCCTGCATAATACCAACATTCCAAATTAAACAAGCCCCAATATACTGTAATTCGAACAACAGACACAGCCAAACAACATCAGTCACCCGCACACACGCGCACGACACGCGTGCAACACACACACTCCCAAGAACACACACACCCAAACACAGTATACACACACATCAAATATTTATATATAGGAATATGTATGTATATATACATATCAACAGAAGCAAAAACGGAACCACTCAGGCCAGCAATCAGAAAGAAAAACGGTGGCCGGAAAATTACCACGGCGACGGCAAAATCGCCGGAGAACGGAAAAACCGGGGAAAACAAGCGGTGACTATGAAATTAGAAGAGAAAGGAAACGGAACAAAAGAGATAAAGGGATGAAGGAACAGTTGTGAGATCAGGAGAGGAGAGATAGACGAGAGAATGGAGAGACAAACCCCCCCCCCCCGTGCTTTCTATTTCTTTACCCTCTGTTTCTTTCTTTTTCATTTTTTTTTATATTAGTTTGTTGTACAATTCGTTGCAGTACACTCAATAGTACAGTTTGCAGTACAATGTCTGTTTATTCAAACACATTTTATTAGATAATTACTGAAATTCTGAGACCCGGTTAATCCCAAAATTCAAAACTAACGGACAAAGGTGCACGCGAAACAATTTTTAAAAATTATGAAAATAATCTTAAAATGTCATAATATCCCAAAGTTTACAAAAACATAAATTTCGTAATTTTAAAATAATTTCTGAAACGCAATTTATACCCGTATTTCTCATTTAACGAATCGGGGTGTACTTAAAACAGATTCAGAAAATCAGAAAAATATTCTTAAAATATTACAAATATCCCGAAGTTAATAAAAACATGAATTTTGAGATTTTAAAACGATTTTTAAAATGCACTTTATATCTGCTTTTATCAATGAAGCGAAACAACGAGCGCGTGAAATTAATCCCGAAAATTTCCAAAATAATTTTAAAATTCTCGGAATATTCCAAACTTAAATAAATATGAGTTTCATAATTTTTGAAGAATTTTAGAATTAAATATGGATTTTACAAATAAAAGTGATCATAAAATCATTTAAAAATAAATAAATAATAAAATATTGATTTCTCAATTTTATAAAATCCTAAAAATAATTATTATAATTATAAAACCATAAAAACAATTTTTGAGACACTTCAAACATTTATACAAATGAAGTTGCATTAAATCCACTTTAAAAGTGGAACAATTTAATGCAATTCCTTAATTAATCACGCGAACTACTCGGTACATCATAAACCGTACCTAGATAAAAATCAAATAACACATACCGGTCAAACTAATACACATATTTTATTTAATAATTTCCATAATGATCACATATTTAAATAATTCAAAATACATGGGTCGTTATATGGGTGCCCGACGGGATCTATATAGTGAGATATAGATCTGCACTGTACCCTGGCTGATCAGCAGGGTATAGATGCGAACTTGAGTCCAGTTTAGTTCATTTGTATTCGCCAATAATGGCCTTCTTTCTATTGTCGCAGGGTTATATCTTTGCAGATATACCTGAGTTACGGATTCATTTAAAATGCTTTAACATTATTTATATTTTGCGGACTTGTTGAACAATTTTTGGCTCACCCTTTTTGTTGTTATTCACCTTATTGTTTTCAGTTAAGAAGGAATATGAAACCCATCAGGACTCGAGTGGTAAAAAAGCGGGTCTATCCTCGGGATCCTCTCATACCCAACGTGTTGATCCCAATCCAGGAAGAAAGCTTTGAGTTGCCCGAACAGGTGGAGTGTAGATAGTTAATATGTGTGTTTGAATAAAAGATGAACATAGTTTAAAACTGATTAGACAATGGTTTATAATAAAGAGAGTTTGTGAGATTTTGAATTTTTGTTTGTAATAAAAGTAGTTAGTGGTTCTTGTTTTCATACTTCAATATAAAAAGATCCTGGTTAGTGTTAAAGAGGTTTAGATTTATTTCTTTATTATTTGTTAATCAGATTGTACAGGTTTGGTGATTAGCTAGTAGCCCCCAGACTTATACCCCGGGTCTGGAGGGCATTACAAACATTTAAGAAAAGCACAAAACAGTAAAACACGTTCACCCCCTCCCCTCTGTGTGTTATTCATTTCCTAACAAGTGGTATAAGAGCAAAATCTGAAAGTAAACAGATTCAAGATCTTGGAAGAATGAATACATAGAAAATCAGTAGCATCAAAATTCCTACCTTTGACAAAGCTAACTACACTCTTTGGAAAAAGAAAATGATGTTGCTTATCAGGATGGCCAATCCACTCTACATTCAGATCCTTAAGAATGGACCCTTCATTCCAATGGTTAGACTTGAGGAATCTACAGATGGAGACATGGTTATCCCAGCTTATTATGCTCCAAAAGATCCCTCTGAGTATAGTGACCCTGAAAAAGAGAAAGTTTCCCTGGATAGTAGCTTGCAATTAATATTGAGTCACTTGATAATGTAATGTACAACAACATTGTCAACTATGACATTGTCAAGCAAATATGGGAAAAGATTGAGATACCCTGTAAGGGAACTGAGGAAGTTAGATCAAACCAAAGAAGAATACTGATTTCACAGTATGAGGGTTTTATGGAAAAGCCAAAGGAAAGCATTACTAATGTGCTTGAAAGATTCAATAAGATGATAAATGACTTGCAGCTTCATGACAAATACTATGAAGCTGAAGAAGTGAACCTAAAGTTCTTCCTTACTCTCCCTGGTCATTTGGAACAGAAAATCTCAGCAATCAGGGAAGGGAGAGACTTGAGCAGAATAACTCTGGAAGTTTTATATGGAATTCTCAAAACATATGAACTAGAGATGATTCAAAGGCAATCATTGAGATCTGGTCAAGGACATGTTGTGGATGGCTCAAGTGCTTTAATTATAAATGGAAGTCCAACATCCAATGATGAACCAAGGTCTCAACCTCCAGTTGCCTCAACAAGTGAGCAAAGAACAAATGATTCACAGGATCAAGTCATTCGGGAATTGGAAAAAGATGAGTTCTATACTCTTGAAGAACTGGATGAGCTAGATCAGTCAATGGCCTATTTGGATAGAAATTCTCTAATATTAGAATAAAGAAGCCAAGATACTTTAAGAGTAAAGGACAGCCTTTCAACAAAAACATCAGCTCGAAGGAAAAAGGGAAGTACAATTCTGATAGTAAGAATGGCTACAAAACTGGATATGTTGACAGATCTAAGATAAGGTGCTTCAATTGTGATAAACTAGGCCACTTTGCTACAGAATGCAGGAAACCCAAGAAGGAAAAAAAAGATAAAGCTTACCTTGAACTTGAAGCAAAGTATGAAGCTCTTCTGAAGAAACAGCAAAGCAAAGCTTATATTACAGAAGGTAAAAGTTGGGATGACTCTGAAAATTTTGAAGATGAAGAACTTGGTAACTATGCACTCATGGCCTTGGAGCAAGAAGAATCATCCTCATCTAAATCACAGGTACCAACTCTTACCTCCACTGATTTAAATCTGAATCAATATAAGGAAACTGTTGAAAAGATGAGCACATAAATATTTCACATTCATACAAGCATGGTGGCTGCAAATGAAGAAGTGAGCAGACTGAAAAAAATGAATGAGAAGCTTGAGAATGAAAAACAAGGAACTAAATTATTGATAGTGGAGCTTGGAGCCCTGAAACAAGAAATTGGTTATCTGAAGAACAAGCTCAAGTGTGCAAATGAGATTGAGGCGGTGCTAAGGGAAAAACTGGAGAAAAATGAAGTAAAGTTGAAGTCTTTCAAGAATGTATCTGAATTGGTTGGTCAGTACTATGAGAAAAACAAACCATGTGCAAATATTGTTATTGGTCTTGATTATGATTCTTTGAACATCAAAAAGAAAAACATAAGGGACAAAGGAAAAGCAAAAGAGAATGAAAATGTTCCAGCAATGCAGAAAAAGGTTGGGTCACCTGTGTTCAAGACTTGTGAAGCAGACTTCAGTGAAGAAGAATTGATTATCAAGCAAGAAATTGCAGACGAGGATAATGAAAAGAAAAATGCAAACTCAACTCAATCTTCTAATTCTGAAGAAAATCTTATGGACAATTAAAGCACCAAGACCCTTGTCAAAGAAATAAAGATTGAAGATGCAAGAAAGAAGAAGAAAAATAGATATGGGAAAACAGGGATAAACAAAAGAAATAATTTTGCTTATGTTGCAAATGCTCCTAGAAAAAAGTGTGAAAATGTGGCTCTAAAAATCATCTAACACATCTTTGTAAAAAGGTTGTTAGCAAGCCATCTGAAGGAACTTGCAAATATAATGAAGCAGATTCAAATGATCCCTACTCATTCTGTGACAAGTTTAACTACATTCCTTGCAACTTGAAAGTGATGAAGAGTTGCCACAAACTGAGAATATACCTTAAAGAAACAAAAATTGGGTCTACATTAGATAGGGAAAATGCACAACAATCTTTGAAATCTATTTTATCTGAAACAACTCACTCTACTTCTACTAGATCAGTTAACAAGAAGAAAGTACCCAACACTGCTTGGGTCACTAAACATACCTGAATCTCATTGTGTGCAGGGAAAAGTGAAGAAAGTCATATGGATCATTGATAGTGGATGTTCCAGACATATGACAGGTGATAAGACCCTACTATCACAGTTTGAAGAGAAAGCTGGCCCATTGGTGACCTTTGGAGACAACAACAAAGGATTCATAATGGGATATGGCAAGATTGTTCTGAAAATGTTGTCATTGATGATGTAGCACTAGTAGCTGGTCTTAAAGTAAATCTTCTCAGTGTTAGCCAATTTGCAGACAAAGGCTTTGAATTTTTATTCAACAAAGAATAATGCACTTTTATCAGCAAGAAAACTAGTGAAGTTGCTCTGAAAGGAGCAAGGAAAGGAAGCTTGTTTGTTGCAAACTTGGACTCAACAAATAAGGATGGTATTTGCTTCTTCTACACCAAGGCATTAGAAGAACAAAGCAAGCTATGGCATAAAAAGCTGTCTCACTTGAATTTCAAGGTAATTAACACCTTAGTCAAAAAGGAGTTAGTAAGAGACATGCCCAAACTGGAATTTGCTCAAGTTGAAGTTTATGAAGCTTGTTAGAAAGGAAAAATGAAAAGATCTAGTCACAAGTCAAAAACTGTGAATTCTATAAGTGCACCATTGCAACTTATTCACATGGACTTATTTGGGCCAGTGAATGTGTTATCAATTTCAAGGAACAAATATGCACTTGTGATGGTGGATGATTTCTCAAGATACACTTGGGTAGAGTTCATGTACTCTAAAGATAAAACTCCACACATCATAATTGAGCACATCAGGAAGATAGAAAAATAGGCTGAAGATTACAATTATGTGAAAAGATTGAGAAGTGACAATGGAATAGAATTCAGAAATGCTACATTGAGTGATTTATGCAAAGGCAAAGGCATTGTTCAAGAATTCTCAGCTGCCAGAACACCTCAACAAAATGGAGTAGTTGAGAGAAAGAACAGAACATTGGTTGAAGCTGCCAGGACAATGCTGCAAGATGCTAAGTTGCCAACAAGTTTCTGGGAAGAGCCTGTTAATATTGCATGTTATATTCAGAACATATATTTCATTAACAAGGCACATGGCAAGTCACCTTACTCAATCATGTCTAAAAAAAATCCTACTGTAAAGCATCTTCATCTGTTTGGAAGCAAGTGTTACATTTTCAAAGACAAGTCTGAATATGTGGGAAAATTTGACTGAAAGGGTTTTGAAGCAATTTTTCTGGGATATTCACTGGAAAGAACAACCTACAAAGTTTATGTGATTGATCAAAAGAAGATTATGGAGAGCACAGATGTGACCTTTTATGATCACAAGTGTCCAGGCTTGAAATGCCTTGATGATAATGAAGCTGAAGCCCTGGCATTTGAAAACCTCAACATTGATAGTGACTCTGATGGGGAAGATGAAGTTGATGCACAACAGACAATAAATAAAGAGACTACTTAACAGAAAAATCATAAAAATAGAAACTCATCTCAAACACCTGAATTTGAGAGCACAAACTCAGGGGGAGAAAGAGAAGAAGGATCCAACAGTCATACCAATAATGAGGAAAATAATGGAGGCACAAGTCAACAAACTCATACAAGGAAGTGGGATAGAAGTCACACAAGAGATGCAATTATTGGTGATCCTACTGCTGGTATGAGGACTAGAAGTGCAACTGCTAATGAGTGCCTACATGCATGTTTTCAGTCTTAAGTAGAACCTAAGAAAATTGATGAAGCTCTACTGGATCCTGACTGGATATCTGCTATGCAGGAAAAGCTGAATCAGTTTGAAAAAAGCAAAGTTTGGAAGTTAGTTCTTGCACCAAAGAATAGAAGCATTATTGGAACAAAATGGGTGTTCAGGAACAAGATGGATGAAAATGGTGTAGTTACCAGAAATAAAGCAAGGTTGGTTGCAAAAGACTACTCAAAAGAAAAAGGAATTGATTATGACGAAACTTTTGCTCTAGTTGCAAGACTTGAAGCTATAAGAATTTTTCTAGCATTTGCTGCACATTCGAATTTTAAAGTGTATCAAATGGATGTCAAGAGTGCCTTTCTGAATGGTGAGCTAAAAGAAGAAGTTTATGTGCAACAGCCACCTGACTTTGAAGATCCAGAATTTCCAAATTTTGTGTACAAGTTACTCAAGGCTCTATATGGACTAAAACAGGCACCTAGATCTTGGTATGACATACTGTCAGATTTCCTACTGAAGCATGGTTTTACTAGAGGTACTATAGAAAAGACTCTCTTCTTCAAGAAACATAGTGATGATATGATCCTAGTTCAGATTTACGTGGATGATATCATTTTTGGTTCTACTAATGAAAAGCTTTGCCAAAGATTCTCCAAGCTTATGCAAAGTGAATATGAAAGGAGTATGATGGGGGAACTAAGTTACTTTCTTGGACTTCAAGTCAGTCAAAGAAGTGATGGTATCGTCATCAGCCAAACTAAGTATGTCAAGGATCTATTGAAGAAGTTTGGTATGGTTGATTGTTCACCTACATCTACACCTATGTCTACTGTAACAAAGTTGGATGAAGATAAAAAGGGAAAAAGTGTAGATATCTCAAGCTATAGAGGGATGATTGGATCATTGCTTTACTTAACAGCAAGTAGACCAGACATCATGTTTGCAACATGTCTATGTGCAAGATTTCAAGCCAATCCAAAAGAATCACATTTAATGGTTGTAAAGAGGATTTTCAGATATTTGAAGAGGACTCCAAACTTGGGATTATGGTATCCTAAGGGAACTAGTTTTGAAGCTGTTGGTTACAGAGATGTAGATTTTCCTGGATGCGGGGTTGACAGAAAGAGTACCAGTGGAAGTTTTCAATTTCTTGGACAAAGACTTGTATCCTGGTATAGCAAGAAACAACAATCTGTATCAACTTCTACAGCTGAAGCTGAATACATAGCTGTACGAAGTTATTGTGCTCAAGTGCTTTGGATTAGAAATCAGCTAATGGATTATGGCCGAGTGTTACACAAAATTCCTATTATGTGTGACAATACTAGTGCTATATCTATAGTAGCTAATCCAGTTAATCATTCTAGGACAAAGCACAATGATGTAAGGTACCATTTTATTAGAGAACATGCTACAAATGGTACCATTGAGCTCATTTTTGTTCCAACTAGAAAAACAATTAGCTGACATTTTTACTAAACCTTTGGATGAAGCAACTTTCACTAGACTTGTAGGTGAAATTGGTATGCTTAATCCTTTATCCTAAGGCAAGAACTCAGCTAATGTTTTGCAGCAGATTAATCTCCAGTAAATCAAAATTAATTTGATTTCATTGGAAATTAACTGAAATGTGAATTATAAATATTTCAGAAATCTCTGCATATTTGTTTTTCAAATTCAAATTCAACTTGGAATTGACTTTAAATTCTAAGTAAACTTCTCAGTTGTTAATTTACATCATTAATATGTAAAATTAACACAAGGCAGAATTACAAAACCAAAAGTATATAGAGAACTGAGTTCTCGATAAGTCAAAATTGACTTCTCGACAAGTCATTTTAGGACTTCTCGAGTGAGTCCTCGATAAGTCAAATTACTGACTTCTCGAGTGACTTCTTGATAGGCTTAACAATGACCTATCCATAAGTCCTTGAAGAGTTCTCTAGTACTGATAGTTCACAGAGTTCTCTATAAGTACAATTGCTGACTTATCAATAACTCAGAACTGAGATAATATAAATCAATAAATTATTTTGATAAAATATTCTTGGAAAATTTATTCTAATTTTTATTTTTGAATTTATTCAAATAAAAGTTGGAATTAATTCAGTCCACTTTTTGGACAAACTGGGTATTTATTTGACATGTCGATAAGTCAATTTTGAGTTCTCTAAAAGAGTAATTTAAAATGACTTCTCGATATGTACTTCTTTTCTTAAAATGACTTCTCGATAGACAAACTCCAAACGTCTATTTTTGAGTTCTCGACAGGTCATTTACTTTTTCTATAAATACCCAGACTTCTTGATACATATTTTAACTTGGAATTTTTCAAAAATTCTAAGTAAACAGTATATTTATTAATTCATATCTTAAATATATGAAGTTAATAAATAACAGATCAAAAGAAGAAAAAAGTATGAAAAACTAGAATAATTTAATTCATAAATTATGTTCAGTAAAATACTTTTTACATACTTTGTCGATAATTACTCAGACTTATTGACACATTTACGTGCTTATGTGCATATTTTTGATCAAGTGTGGAATATGTTAGTCTAATGTAAGTAGACTAGTATATTATATGTGATGTTTTGAAAATTCTGATAATAGTTGAATTTATTTGACTATGTGCTAATTATGTGTTTTTGAATTTATTCAAAATAAATCTTTCTCAGTACGGAGTATTTGATTTAATTAGTGTTCTTGAGTACTTGCATGGGGAATAGTTAAACATTTTGTGTAAGTGTTCTTGAGTACTTGCATGGGGAATAGTTAAGCTAGAAAGTTAAGTCACTTTTTAACTGCCTAGATTCGCGTAGTGTGTGTGTGGTTAAAACACTTATTCACCAGGCAACTCAAGTGTCTCTTTGGCTTCTTTTCTCCCTCTATAAATTTAAATCCTTCTCTCTTCATTATTCATCACTATTTCTTTTTCTCAACAAACATCGTAACTCCAAACCTTCATCTTGTTCAAATCTATCCAATGGCTGCTCCTGTATTCTACACGCTCAACAATGGTGTTTATCTTTCAGCCCTTCATTTGGTTGCTAATAAGGTCTATTATGACCCTTTTAGGCTTCGAGTCCGCATCAAAGGGATCATTTGCAGCCCTTTTGATGTTCCCCTTGAAGTTTTTGATGAACTCTCTTTGGATGATCAGATAAACTTTCTATTTTTTGAGGGAGAAGTCTCTCTGGAGCAAGAGAGACGTGCTTTGGTAGCTGAGCAGGAACGCCTTGCTGCTCTGGAGCTGCAAGAGAGAATCATTTCTCTTGCACACTCCATGTCCAGAGCATACCAATGCAGGGCAAGGAGGATTGAAGCTGAGAAGAGGCAAAGACTAAAGTGGTTAGGATTAGGGTTTAAATTGTTAAAATCTAAATCTTCCTGTACTATGTTTCAATATTAATGAAAATATTTCACCTTCTCTATTTTAAAGCTGTTTGTGTCTTGTTTGCTATGTGTTTACAATTCATCTGAGTATCATATTTTCTGTAATACTGTATGCAACTGAAAACATCATAAAGTTACATATGTTCAATGCAGTACAGGGTAAACATAATTTCTTCAAGACAACAACAGGGAACTCAGACAAATCACTCGAAGCAGAGATAACACATTTGATTTCATCTGATGCATCAGACATACCAATGGATAAGTATAGTAGAATATTACACAAAATCACTTTGGATTTATGTTTTAAATCTCTTAACTTTTGTATGTCAACATCTTTGAAAATCAAATTTTTGCAAAATTCTCTGGATTTTCCTAAAAGTTGCAAGAAACTTGTTAATTACAAGATTTCTGAGATCTATGGATCACCCAACGGGCATTTGTGCTAAACTGCAGTTAATACATCTTTCACATCCAAACTGCAGTTCACCCAGGCACAGCTATACAAACACAAACTCAAACACAATCCCACTCAGGTAACTCTCAAAAGGAACCTGTTTTACAAAAGGACAGAAACCTCACAAAATGTTCATCATTTGGTTTTTTGTTTGAGAAAAAGAAGAATGTAATAAGCCAAGATCCTCATGCTTATTTAAAACTTTCAGAATTCATGAAGAGGATACTTGTGCTTACTAAATGAGAACTACTACAAGCTATTCTGATTCATCTTCAAAGAAAGGACCATAACTTCATCTGTTAATGGTCTTCACAGTAGCTCATCAACCCTGTCATGTCAACCTTAGGGAGGATTTATTAAGGGAAACTGTCAAAAGTTCCTACAACAACAAAGTTAAAAGAGACTAAAGGAGATTACTCTTGGACATATAGATGAGACTATCAAAAGATTCTTACTTCCTGGATCATGCACAAAAGGACATATGTCTTAATGGGGCATAGCAGCAACATCATTCCCTGATCCATGTTCCACAAGAATCTATACTTCACTTAGTATAGAAGAAAAGGAAGAATCTCTTGAAAAACATGACACAACTGCACAACAAACAGTGTTAACAAAAGCTCAGAATTCAAACAGTGGAGTAGAGTACACAAGAACCTGGATGTCAAAGTCATACAGCAACTCTTGAATCTCCAGCCACACAAGAACCATTACCTCAAAATGGTCACTGAGAACACTGTGAGAACAGTTGAAACTGATGAAAGATGCAGCTGCATACCAATGTTAAATTAATCAGCTGCTTCTTCAAAATTGTTAGATATATTTGAGATGTCATGTCTAATGTGTTTCATGGTTAGTTTTCAGATCTTAACAAATAGGAAATGTCAGTACTTACCGAAATCAACGCTTACTGGAAGTCAGAACTTAAGGATATCAGTACTTAAATTATCAGGAGATAATTATCAGAAGATGGATATTAGAACTTAAGTGCGGGAGGACGAACAATTAAGGAAAGGCTGATTGAAAGGAAAGAAGATCAAGACTAAATAAAGAAGAGATATGCATGGAGAAGATTTTTATGGAAAATAGAAGACTTGGAAAAGAAGATATCTAATCGATATATTTTAGGATACAGAATCGTATTCAATATCAATTAGAGATTATCTTGTAACTGTGTAGTATATAAACACAGACATAGGGTTTACACTATATGTGTTATCATAATCGAAGTTATTATTTATTGTAACCCTAGTAGCTCTCGTGATAAATTGTTCATCACTGAGAGAGGACAGTTCCATATTGTAACAGAGTTTATTATGTTGAATAAAATCTGTTTTCTGTTACTTGTGTTCTTATATTCGATTTGATTGTGATAAACACTGTATTCAACCCCCTTCTACAGTGTGTGTGACCTAACAAGTGGTATCAGAGCAATCTGTTAACACACAAATAGTTTAAGATCCAAAAACAATCATGTCTGAAGAAGAACAAACTCCAACCAAGCCCACTGAAACTGAAGAACCTCCAAAGACTCAAATCCATAGTCGATATGAGACTATTAGAGTTCCCATACTGAAACCATCTGAATATCCCATATGGAAGGTGAGGATGTCTATGTTTCTGGAAGCTACTGATCCAGAATACCTTGACAGAATCAATGAAGGACCACACAAGCCAACCAAACTCTCTGTTGTAGTTGCAGGTGAACCAGCAAAGTCTATACCAAAGGAGAAGAGTGATTATACTGCTGAAGATATCTCATCAATTGCTAAGGATGCTAAGGTACGACACTTGCTGCATAGTGCCATTGATAATGTAATGTCAAACAGGGTAATTAACTACAAGACTGCAAAGGAGATATGGGATGCCTTGGAGACAAGGTGCCAGGGAACTGATTCAATTAAGAAAAATAGGAAGACTATACTCACTCAAGAGTATAAACACTTTGACTCAAAGCCCGATGAGTCATTAACTGGTTTATATGACAGATTTGTCAAACTCTTGAATGATTTGTCACTAGTTGACAAGGAATATGGTCGTGAAGATTCAAATCTTAAATTCTTGTTAGCTCTTCCTGAATGTTGGGATTTGAAGGCCACCACTATAGGAGACAACTATGCTCATGAAGAAACAACTCTTGATGAAATTTATGGGATGCTCAAGACTCATGAACTTGAGATGGAACAAAGAAGCAAGAGTAATGGAAGAAAGTCAAGGACAGTTACTCATAAGGCTGAGGAGGAATTCCCCAAAGCAGCTGCCTCAAGGAAAGGAAAGGGAAAAGCTCTCATCATAAAGTCTGATACTGAATCATCAAAGTCTGATACTGATGATGACTCAGAAACTGAAAGCTTACCTGAGATGGATCCTGATGAAGAGATGATGAAGCTGTGTGCTCTTATGGTGAAAGGAATCACAAGGATTGCATACAGGAAATTCATAAAGGGAAAGAAATTTTCCAGGAAAGGTGCAAGTTCTAATAATAAGAGTTTCAGAAAATCTGAAGGTAAAGGAGGAAAGTCTGACAAAGGAGATTACACAAATGTCAAATGCTACAACTGTGGTGAGAAAGGCCACATATCTCCTAATTGCAAGAAAGTGAGGAGTGACAAAGGAAAGGCTCTTGTCACAAAGAAGAAAAGCTGGACAGACACTTCAGATTCTGAAAGTGAGGTAAACTATGCCTTGATGGCAAATGCTGATAGCAGTTCTGATGCTGCTGAGTTAAAGGTACCTCAAACTACTTATGCCTTTCATACTGATGATATTAATGAGTTGAGAAGATATCTTAAAACCATGTTCATTAGTTATAGTGATCAAACTTTAACTTGTGAAAGATTAACTTCTGAAAATCTTGCTTATAAAAAGAGGAATGATTATTTAGAAAAAGAGTTAGTCATGGTCCATCAAACTCAGAAAGATAGAGATGATGCTTTCTATGTTAGGGATGAAGTACTTAAAATGAATGAATCTCTAAAAACTGAGTTAGAAAAGAAAAGAGAGATTATCAGGACTTGGACTAACTCTGGTAAAGCAACTCAGGATATTCTTAGTAGTGGAAACTGGAAAGAGGGCTTAGGTTATGGAGATGATAAGAATGATAAGGGAACTGTAGAGATTGAGCCTATAGTGTTTAAACAAAAGCCAAAGGTAAATCCTGTTAAGTTTGTAGCTGTAAAGTCTGATATTGATAAATAAGAAGTTAAAGAGAAATTAACTTCTGACAAACCAAAACAGGGTAAGCCAACTAAAGTAAACATAGGCTTAATGACAAAGAAGCAGCTTAAGTATAAGCTGAAAGATGTTAAGAATGTAAACAAGGTAAAGCCACCTAGGAAAAATAGGAATGGAAAGGAAGGTGTGAACAAAAGTAACAATTATAAGCCTGTTCCTAATGCTCCTAGAAAAACATGTCATAACTGTGGAAATTCTAACCATTTGGCTTCTTTTTACAGGAAAAATAAGAACATAAACTCCTTACCTTCAAAGTCAGGAGTTAAGAGTCAGTTTGTTAGATATAGGCCACAAAATCCTTGTTTTCATTGTGGTAGTTTATGGCATTCCATTTATACTTGTAAGGAATATCATAGTTTGTACTGTGATTATTATCAAATAAAACCTTCTTTAAAGAAAGTTAGCATTGTTCCTTCTAGTGTAAGTTCTGATGCAAAGTCTGATAGTGTAAATGCTTATAAGAAAAATGTTAACATAAATCTGATGCTAAATCCGCTGTAAATGTTAACAAACTTAATAAGGCCAAAGGATCCAAGCAAGTATGGGTCCTTAAAACTAATCATTAGTGGTCTTTGTGATTGCAGGGAAACAGGAAAAATATCCTAGTTCTGGACAGTGGATGTTCAGGACATATGACTGGAAATAAAGCCCTGCTATCAGACTTTGTGGAGAAAGTTGTCCCAAGTGTTTCTTATGGAGATGGAAACATGGGAAAAACTTTGGGATATGGCAATATCAATCTGGGGAATGTCATCATTGAAAAAGTAGCTCTGGTCTCAGGACTTAAACACAATCTGCTCAGTGTTAGTCAAATCTGTGACAGAGGTTATCATGTGGATTTTTTTGAAGAACACTGTGAAGTTGTAAGCAAATCTACAAGCAAAGTTGTTTTGAAAGGATACAGGCATGGTAACATTTATGAAGCCAAGCTTTCAACAAATACTGATGGTTCTGCAATATGTCTGTTAAGTAGAGCATCAATTGAAGAAAGCTGGAATTGGCACAAGAAACTCTCTCATTTAAATTTCAACAATATAAATGAACTAGTCAAGAAAGATCTTGTGAGAGGTTTGCCAAAATAAATATTTACTCCTGATGGTCTTTGTGATTCCTGTCAAAAGGCAAAACAAAGAAAATTTCCATTCAAGAGCAAGACTGAATCTTCAATTCTTGAGCCTTATCACCTACTACATGTTGTTCTATTTGGTCCAGTGAATGTCATGTCTATTGCAAAGAAGAAATATGCTATGGTCATAGTGGATGAGTTCACCGGATACACATGGGTGTATTTCTTGCACACAAAAAGTGAAACTGTATCTATTTTGATTGATCATGTCAAGCAACTGGATAAATTGGTCAAAGATTCTGTGAAGATCATAAGAAGTGATAATGGCACTGAGTTCAAGAATTTGATCATGGAAGAGTTCTGCAAAGACCATGGAATAAAGCAGGAATTTTATGCTCCTCGTACTCCACAACAAAATGGAGTTGTTGAAAGAAAGAATAGAACTCTTATTGAAGCTGCACGAACTATGCTTGATAAAGCAAAGTTGCCAACCTACTTTTGGGCTGAAGCTGTGCAGACTGCTTGTTTTACTCAGAATGCAACACTCATTAACAAGCATGGAAAAACACCATATGATATGGTGATGCAAGTGTTTTGTTCTTAAGACTCATCCTGAACAGCTATCCAAATTTGATATAAAAGTCGATGAAGGAATTTTTGTTGGATATCCACTTTCCACAAAAGCCTTCAGAGTCTACAATTTAAGAACAAGGGTTGTCATGGAATCTATCAATGTCTCTTTTGATGATAAGAAGATTACAGGACTTGAAGATTTCAATGATCATGATCAGCTGAGATTTGAGAATGAAGTTTTAAATTCTGATACTGTAAATCCTGACAGTCTGAATCCTGATACTGCAAACTCTGATGGATTGAACTCTGATGTTATTGAAACTGTAGTGACTACGCCAAAGGAAGATACACCTATGCAGAGGGAGCATACTGAAGATACAACCACATCTCAAGAAGCATCAGAACCTACAACAGGCTCTTCAAGTTCTGATTCATCAAGTTCTGATGGGCCAAGTTCTGATAATTTTGGAAACTCAAATTCTGAAGGATCCAACTCAGAGAGCATAATTTCAGGGGGAGCATCAGAAAATGTTGATGAAAACAGCATGGATCACGGAGGAGCATCCAGTTCTAGAGAAAATCTTCCATCTGCAAGGAAGTGGACTAAAGCACATACACCTGACTTAATTATTGGAAATCCTAATACAGGTGTCATAACTAGAACAGCTATATCAAATAAATGTCTTTATCACTCTTTTCTCTTTCAGACTGAACCAAAAAAAGTGGAAGAAGCTCTTCAAGATGCTGATTGGGTGCAAGCAATGCAGGAAGAGTTAAATGAATTTGAAAGAAATAAAGTCTGGACCCTAGTGCCAAGACCAAAGAACAGATCTGTTGTTGGTACAAAGTGGGTGTTCAGAAACAAAACTGATAGTGATGGCATAATTACAAGGAATAAAGCAAGGCTGGTTGCAAAAGGATATTCTCAGCAGGAGGGAATTGATTATGATGAAACATTTGCACCAGTTGCTAGATTGGAAGCCATAAGGATATTTTTGGCTTATGCTGCTCACAAAAAGCTTACAGTCTTTCAAATGGATGTGAAAAGTGCTTTTCTCAATGGAGAATTGGAAGAGGAAGTATATGTTGAACAACCTCCAGGTTTTGTAGATGTAAAATTTCCTAATCATGTCTACAGACTTGACAAAGCACTTTATGGACTTAAGCAAGCTCCAAGAGCATGGTATGAGACACTAGCTCAGTTTCTTCTGGAAAGTGGATTTAACAGAGGGACTATTGGCAAAACATTGTTTTATCTCAACCATGGAAAGGACTTACTTTTGGTGCAGATATATGTTGATGATATAATTTTTGGTTCTACAAATGACAGACTTTGTAAAAAGTTTGCCAAGCTGATGCAGTCAAGATATCAAATGAGCATGATGGGAGAACTCAGCTATTTTCTGGGCCTTCATTTCAAGCAGAATGAAGAAGGAACTTTTATTTGTCAATCTAAGTACACCAAAAATTTGTTGAAGAAATTTGGAATGCAAGATTATTCAAGTGCATCCACTCCTATGGCCACTGCAAAAAAAATTGGATAAGGATACTGGTACATCAGTAGATATTACTGATTATAGAGGTATGATTGGCTCATTACTTTATCTAACTGCAAGTAGACCTGATATCATGTATGCTACCTGTCTTTGTGCAAGATTTCAAGCAGATCCAAGAGAGCCTCACTTAACAGCTGTGAAAAGAATTTTCAAGTACCTTAAGGGTACAGCTGACCTAGGATTGTGGTATCCTAGAGAATCAGACTTTAAGCTAATAAGTTACTCAGATGCATATTTTGCAGGATGCAAAATTGACAGGAAAAGCACAAGTGGAAGCTACCAATTTCTTGGAGGCAGATTAGTTTCTTGGTTTAACAAGAAACAGAAGTCAATTTCCACATCAACTGCAGAAGAAGAATACATTGCTGCAGGAAGCTGTTGTGCACAAATTCTTTGGATGAAGAATCAGTTACTGGATTATGGGTTAACATATTCTAAAATCCCTATTTACTATGATAATCAAAGTGCTATTGCTATGACAGGTAATCCAGTTCAACACTCAATGACAAAGCACATAAGTATTAGGTACCACTTCATAAGGGAACATGTGGATGAAGGTATAGTGGAATTGCATTTTGTTCCCACAGATCAACAACTAGCAGATATCTTCACAAAACCACTGTGTGAAGCTACTTTTACAAGCTTGGTAAATGAACTTGGAATGGTTTCATGTTCTTTCTCTAAATCTGCTTAGTTTATGTTCTGATACATCAGACTTTATGATCAGTATTTATAGATATTACTATCTTTGTGTATTCTGTGCTTAAATTGAAATTTGCTTAAGTGCTGATTGTTGTCTGATGTGAATTTCTAAACTCTAATAGTGATATGCATGTTTCTGTGACTATTCAATCCAATGAGGATAATTGTGCTAGATGTTGACCTAGTAATCTTTAATATACTAAAGATCCCATGTATGAAGTAATTGTTTATGTGGAAATCTTTTAACACAAGCAAATTCTGATATTGAGCTTAGTTAAAGTTTACTTTGTGTATCTTATTACTAAGTCCAAAACTAGAATAGTGCTTCTTATCTGTTAAGTTCTGATGTTGGTAAATCTGATGGATGTACTAAGTGCTGATAAGCCTCACTTATCAAAAGAAAAAGAAAAGAAAAGAAAAGAAAAATCAGGTACTCCTTTGAGATCTAGAGTAAAAATATGGAAGGGAAGACCCAAGTGCATTGCTAGTATTAAGTTATATGCATTAGAAAAGCATAAATTTTGATAAGCAGTCGTGACTCACTTACACTGAGAAGCCACTGTAAAATGGAATTTTAAAAGATGCATAAAATGAGAACAAAACAGTTGAGGTGGACTCATTTATGAATTCATTCTATAGTAGATTTCAGAATAATGACAGATTTTGAGCAAAGTTCTTAGTTATGCCTTATTTATAAGATGTACTAAAGTGAATCAGACTTTAATCTCTATCTAGTATTTAGCTTCAATCACACACTTACACTCCATATGAATGATGAAATTAACTGTGGTGGTCAATGTTGTGTTGGATAAACAGTTCAAGTGTCAGTTGCACAAATTCTGAGGACAAGTTATGATGGAAATTCTGATGACTAAGTTCTAAAAAAACGAAATCAGTATTTGTGTGAAGAATTATAGAAATAGACATTCACTTTTAGAGTTAAGGAGCCATGTTCTGATGACTATTAAGTTCTGATATAAGTCTAAGTTCTGATATTAAATTCTGATTCTTTACTTCACTTATTTGTGGTTAAATCAGAAACAGTCATATTTAAAATCAGAATATGTTTGGGTGAGATATAAACAGTCAAAATAATTTGGGTTAGTGGTACTCGTATATGCACAGTAATTTTTACTTGTTTCGTGTGCTCATTAACTCCTGTTTTAAGCTTCTAATGGCTGTCATAATTACTCATCAGTCTAGGGAGACGAGGCTTTACTTCTTTTCATTTTACATTCCCTGCAATCCTTGGTCTTCCCTTGTCTATATAACTGACCGATAATCCTTCAGTAAAAATCAATTCTTTCTTCTCTCAAACAATGACTCCGTTTGGTTGGTTTTACTGCTATGGCTCAGACAAGGTGACTATTTGGAACAATGGAGTTCCAACTCATTATCCTATCAACAACATTCCTTCTAATCTCTGGATTCAATTTCCAGAAATCATTAAAAATGATTTGTTGACTGTTCAACGAGATTTTCATCTCCGTTCTCTTCGTCAGCAGGAGAGAATCATTCGTCTTGCTATTCTTTTTATTGAAGATAGGAAGAAGAATTAATTGTTATCCTCATGTTTCTCTTCACTGTCAGCTTTGTCAGTCTTTTAGACTAGGACTAAGGCTGTTGATGTCAGGGATTCTCGACTAGGGCAATCTTGTAATTTTCTGCATGTAATTTAAGTTTCATGAAATGTATTCGTTTGATATATTAATGAAATTTTACTTTATTGCAAGATTTTGCCTCTGAGTCGTTTCATATTCTGATGACCCTTTATATTCTGATAATAATCAAGTTGTGTTGCTCACGTGGTAGTGTTTATTTGATTGGTTTATTTTTGGTTATTCTTAAATGGGATTATTTTATCAGAATAATTATTTAAATGGGATTACTTGATTAATGGGATTACTTGGTTAGTGGGACGGTTTTTCTCCTTGAAAAACTGCATGTGATAAGTAATGATTACTGAATACCCGTGCCCATTAATTATTTTTTACTGCTGCATGCCTGACAGGTGTCCAAAGACCTTTCATATTCGTCTCAACGGTTATCTTTTACCATGTATAATTAAAAGAGAGAAAAGATTGTAAAATCTTTTATTCACTTTTATACTCTATCTCTCTCTTTTTACTTTTATACTCTCACTATTTTCTGACGATTTATCACACAGGCATTTTCTCGAACACCTTTCAGTCACTCAAATTTTTTACTGATTTCTCAATGGCACCTAAAGATATTATCTTCAATGGAGCAAAGTTTGTTCCTAATAACTATGCTGCCATTCTTTCCACGCAAGAAGCTCCGTCAGAACTTCATTTTGTTCAGGACTTCTTAACTAATAGTGAAATCGGATACGCTTTGACTCAACCATCAAGTTTTTCTGGATCACAAGTGCTGACATTCTGGAGAACAGGGGTTTATGATGATGGTGGTAAGCGTGGATCTCGTAGTATTGTTTTTACAGCAAATGAGGAGGATTATGTTGTTACTCCGACAGTGGTTCGCAGGGCTCTCCATTTACCAGAAAATGTTCAATTTAGTGCTGTTGTTGAGGAACCACTGCTTCAGGAAATGATGGCTGATTTGGGCTATGAAGAAAGTTTAGCAAAAATGGTTCAACTCAAACGTGCACACATGCGCCGAGAATGGAGCTTTTTCTTTGACTGCATCACAAAGGCATTTGGTAACAAATGTACAAATTTTGATGCCATTACAATCTTGTCTCAACAAATTGGGTATGCTCATCTCCATCAGTCTCATTTTGATTTTGCTAGAACTGTACTATGCTTTATTGGTGATAGAATGAAAGAGGATAGGAATATTGTCTATTTTACTAGATTCTGTCAATTAATTTATAGTCACTGTACAAAAGATGAACCTATCTTAGCCAGTGACCTGTTAGAATCCTTTAAGCTAGCCAAAAGGGCTTTTACTGATTTACTGAATCTGATAACAAAAAGGCAATTTTGAGACCTCTTAGAATTCCCTTAGTTGTCAAACAAGCCCTGGTAAATGCTGATGTTGCCAAATACTCTGTAATTTATCCTGATGTACCACAACCACAACATCAACCACAACCTCAGCCACAACTTCAACCACAACCATCAGAACCTACTTCTATCCCTCCTCAAACACAAATATCAGAATATGCTCATTATCCATCAGCACATACTACAGTGTAGCCTTCTTCTGCTAGAGCAACAGCATCAAGATCTAAGAAAGTTTCACAGCAGAAAAGAAGGAGGATCATCTTGAGAGATGAATCAGATGATGAGGCACAGGTTCAACCTACATAACCTGTTGTTCCTGCAGCTGAGAAAGTCTCATCTCAGAAAGATACAGAGACTGGGAGGCCTAGGTCCCTGAAAAGGCCTAGAACAATTCATTCTGATGATGCAGCTCCTACAGTCTTTTCAAAAGCAAAAAGATTTAAAACATTAGCAAAAAGGCCTGCAAATTCTGGTAAAGGAATGGAAGCAGCAGCTAAGGAAGGGGGTCAGGAATCTCTGATCTCACAAGACCCTGTTGAAGCTCACAATTCTCCAAGTGTTGATCCAGACCTTCATGCAACTCATCACTCTCCACTTCATAAGCCAGAAACAACTCATATTCCCACACCTCCAGTATCTCCAGTACATGCTGATAACCAGGGGCCAAGTGATGAAATTGACATCCATAACTTGAAAGTGCCTCAGGTTATGCATCTGGAAGCTCCACCAACTACACAACTTTCTCAGCACACTCCTCCAGCCACTCCAGTGCTAAATTCTGATGATCATGGAGATGGATCTCCAATTTCTTCTCATACAGTCATTTTATCAGCAGATGATGATAGTGAAGATTCTGCCACTTCTGTTGCTCTGCCTGCTGCAAACTCTGATGAAGCTGATGTTAATGTAGATGCTGATGCAGCTGGTCCATCTGGACATGCTTCTCTACCACCAGCTTCTAAGGTTTCTTTTATCAAGAAGTTTGTAAAAAGGGCTCCTCCAGTTCCTTGGAGTGAGACTCAAAGAGGGCAAGAGTGGATCAAAGACTGGAATAATATTGAATTTGTCCCTAATGCAGCTATTCTTTCTGAACATCTGAAAAAATCTGGTGAGATGTTTGCCAATGATGATTTCAAGACACATCTTAGAGTTACAGCATTGAGTACAAGGCACCTTCAAGGTCAACACTCGGCAACTCACGACCAGCTGGAAAAAATTCGAAATAAATTGCAAGAGGATGCGGAAAAGATCAAAGTAGAGAAGCAGAAGTTTTTCAAGCCTAACTTTGACCGTTTAGCAAATATTAAAAAGTCTCAAGACAAGCAGCAAGCTCAAATTTCTGATCTTTTACAAAATCAAGCGGCTCAACAAGTTCAGCTCAATGAACTTCAAAATTCTGTGGAATTGCTTGTCTCCCTGCTTCTTCCTGATGATGCCAAAAAGGTGAAGAAAGTAATTAAGTCTAAATGCAAGTCTACTAAATCACAGAAAGAAAAAGATGATGAAAATGAAGATCAGGGAAACTCTGAAAAGGCTGGAGGTCAAAGAAAAAGCAAAGGCTCTTTATTACAGAAAGACAGAACTACAAGTCAAAGGCTAAGTTCTGATGCTGGCAAGAAATCAAGCTCAGGTAAACAAGTTCTAGTCAATCCTGAAGATCTTGATGAAGAGATCTCAAAGAAGCTGTTTCTTAAAGAAAATCCAGGGATGGATCTTGAAATGCTGGAAGAAGAAGAAGCTAGACTGAAAGCTGTAATTGATAAGTCACAATCTAAGTTTAAAGCTTCTGCAACAGCAAAGAAACCTCCACAGGCTAAAGGCATTGTGATTAAAGAAAGAACAAGTGTTGAGGCATCTAAAGCCAAATCACAAGTGGAGTATGATCCAAAGTTTAAGGGCAAAGGTAAAGTTGATGAACCTGTAAGGGTTTACATGCCAACTATGGATGGACAAATAAATGCTGATGAAGATACTGATCTGATTTTGAAGAAAAAGAAAGATTCTCAAACAACCTCTGACAGAGCTCAAGTTGTTCAAAGTCAGAAGTTAGTAAATTCAGATGCTACAAGGAAGCAAGCAACCTCTGACACAGCTCAAGTTAGCTTGACATCAGGAGATAAGGGAATAACCTCTGATATTACTTATGTTAAACCTTCAACTACTCTACCAGGATTCACCCAAGCTAAACAATCTGCTCAAACTCTGAAGAGTACATCAAGAGGTTTTCAGAGTAGATTGCTTCTAGGAAAGGAGGCAAGAGATAAAATGGTTTGGGAAATGCTGATGAAAGAAGAGTAAGCAACACAACTCTAGATCCTACATCTCTGTCTGAACCAGGAATAGGCACAACTCCTGAAAGATTAGATCAATTGGAGTCTGTACAGATGGTTTACCACTCTGTACTGAAAGAACAGGTTATGTTATATTTCATGACAGATGGGAGGGTATTCCAGATTAGGCAGGATGCTATTAACTTGAAGTACTATGAAGAATTGGAACATGTGCTATATTTGCTTCAAGTGAAGAACAAGTCTACAGATGATGCTGCCAAATTCTTAAGGTCTAATATTAAGAGACAGAAGAAACTTTACAGGATAAAGTCTGACAGCTCATACTATCCTAAGTACAGAGCTCATGATGGAAAAATTGTTGAAATGAAGCCTAACACTGCAAAGATTGTTACTACCTTTGTGGGTTATAGTGCTGTTGAATTCAACATAGAATCAGACAAAGCCTATTATATCAGACTTAATAAGGATATCAGAAAGGCAAAGATCAATACTCTCAGAGCTGCTATCTTTCAGATAAGTGAAGATACAACTGAGCTAAAAGAAGCCAAAAGGAGGATGTTGAATGAACTTGCATATTCTGAGAGATGTCTTTTGAAGAATTATCTCAGGATAACTCTTGATATTAAAGAGATCACATAATGAAGCTAAGTCAGGGACTGCAACTGCTAAATTCTGAAGAACATACAGGCTAAAGCTGATATCAGACTTTAAGGATGGTAAAAGCTACAAGTATTGTAAGTTGTAGTTTCTTAGTCAAATTCTCATGTGCATTTGTACTTAATGTTTTTGACATCATCAAATATATATTGAACTTGTATGTTATGCTAATTTACAAGTTGGGGGAGATTGTTAGATATATTTGAGATGTCATGTCTAATGTGTTTCATGTTTAGTTTTCAGATCTTAACGAACAGGAAATGTCAGTACTTACTGAAATCAGCGCTTACTGGAAGTCAGAACTTAAGGATATCAGTACTAAAATTATCAGGAGATAATTATCAGAAGATGGATATCAGAACTTAAGTGCGGGAGGACGAACAATTAAGGAAAGGCTGATTGAAAGGAAAGAAGATCAAGACTAAATAAAGAAGAGATATGCATGGAGAAGATTTCTATGGAAAATAGAAGACTTGGAAAAGAAGATATCTAATCGATATATTTTAGGATACAGAATCATATTCAATATCAATTAGAGATTATCTTGTAACTGTGTAGTATATAAACACAGACATAGGGTTTACACTATATGTGTTATCATAATCGAATTTATTATTTATTGTAACCCTAGCAGCTCTCGTGATAAATTATTCATCACTGAGAGAGGACAGTTCCATATTGTAACAGTGTTTATTGTGTTGAATAAAATCTGTTTTCTGTTACTTGTGTTCTTATATTCGATTTGATTGTGATAAACACTGTATTCAACCCCCTTCTACAGTGTGTGTGACCTAACAAAAATCTCACAAGGTATGAAATGCATATCTACTTTTCTGATGAAATGAGTATGATTATCCCTATATGGATCACCCCTAATCATATGATCACAGGCAACTCTTCTCAGCTACCTCTTATTTTTGTAGGTCATACAACATTTGATCCTTTCATGTGAGGATGAGAGAAAAGATTGAGTGAAAAATAGAAAATAAGAGAGGCAGGATCCTTCCTGGAAAAAGGAGAGGTAGATGAGTGTCTGGATTTAGTAATCCTTGTGAGGAAACTCTGACTCTTAAAAGTCATGAGACTAGTGCAGTGAGAAGTAGTGAAACTACTTTAAAAGAACAGGGAGTTTAGGACTTGTGTTACTAAAAGACTTTTTCTGCAGGTCTAAGTCTCATATTCTACCTGTTGAAATCACTATAGCTTGAAGCTACAAAAATTGTTCTAAATGGACAATGACACAAGCTTGAACAACATGCATCTAGCTGTTTCTTCCCACCTCAAGATAATGTCAAAAAGGGGGAGAATATATCTAAATGCAAAAACAGCTGTTGGATATTGGCAGCCAATAATACTCTCTTCTTGATAGGGGGATAGAAGAGTAAATATAAATGCACTGGGAAGATTGGGAAGATTGACTTCTGCATTTAGCTAGAGTTTTGACATCATCAATCTGAACTTGTGCATAATTTCATAATGAACAAGTTGGGGGAGATTGTCATACATAAGTGATGATGTCAAAGATTATTGAAGATAACATTATCATTAGTGGCCCTGGTCAAAGTGTAAATCATAGCCAAATGGACGTCTGATCTAGGGAGAATAATGAACTGTTACTTTTCATAATCTGTTAAGCTTGGGGTTAGTCTTGTTAACAGGCATGAATGTGTGTTAACCAATCTTCTCACCAATTGGGAGAGATTGTTGTGCAAGACATGCCTATATCTAAATAAGACTAAGTCATTTTTTCAACCCTAAGTAAGTTGTATTATTATCTTAATTTGTATTTTGCTTAAACATTTAAAGTCTGCAAAAATGTCAAAAGAGCATACTGGAGCCTTTCTATAAACAATATCAAGCCTAAGAATTCTATCTGGAAGAAGATCAAGAAGATCATGCCTTAGAAGAATTATAAAGAAGCTTGGAGTTGAATAAAACTGTTTTAGGAAAAATACTCTAAGTCAAGATCTCTACAAGTCACAGATTTAGTGTTATACAGAAGTTATTTGAGAACTCCAGAATGGCTTATAGAGAACTCAGAAAGCTTACAGAGAAATCAGAGATATCGACAAGCAAGTCAAGAAGACATGAAGGTTGGAGATATCGACAAGTCATTTCTTCACTAGAGAACTCATAGTTATCGACAAGTCTACATTCATTAGAGAACTCTGAGTTATCGATAAGTCTAAGTCTACTAGAGAACTCAGAGATATCGATAAGTCAAAATTCACTAGAGAACTCTAAGTTATCGACAAGAAAAAGTGAAGACATGATATTGAGAGATCTTGACAAGCTAAAGTTTCATTTGAGAACTCAGAGACCTCTATAAGTCAAATTCACTAGAGCATTAGAGATCTCGATAAGTCATTATACTTATCGAGATGTCAAGATCTCTATGTGCCTAAATTGGAGATCTCGAGTAAAATTCTCAAAGTACAGAATCACAGACCAATTCGATATTCAAGATAAATAATCAACAAACAATCCAACCACCTGGATTGACAAGTCTACAAAAAGCAGCTTGAAGAATGTGCAAGATCAATGGTAAAGATTAACTGACAAAGGAAGATCAAAGTGAACATGGGATGCTAAAGATATGCTAAGCCAGAAATGGAAGATCTGTGACGCCCTCAATCTCGGGGTTAGGAAATGAGGACCCACACACCTTTAATCTAATAATTAAATAAGCATAAATCCCGATTAACTACTAACAGGATCAACAGGATAAAGTATGAGACAAGATTACAACTACCAATCATAAGATATAACTTACAACCCCAAAATATTATTAAATAAACAATATCGATTCCGGCTGGGAACTGACAAATAACCCATTGTATCTTTATAGATTTCCTTCTAGCGTGTGCTCACTCAAAAATACCACTACCTGCTCTGGCAACCGGAAGCCCTCAACACGGTAGGGACCACCAGGTACGCTCTTACGAGCAGTGCGCCTAAGCCTGGCCATCTTCTTGCTTAACTGCCATGGTTAGATTAAAACAAAACATATGAGTATAAAACTCAACAAGTAACTATAAAGCAGTTCTATGATATCAAATCACAATATACTTTACCAAACTCAGGGCATTCTACTTTATTAGTTCTAGGTGGCAGATTTCCAGCTTTTGGGGTAAGGAAAGGTTTTGAAGGAACAATATGGAGCTTTTAAGGAACAAGGCACAATGTAGGTCGAAAGCCGACATTCATCACAAATTATTAAAGGATCAGAATAGATCTTTCAAAAAGAGGAAAGCAACAGTATTTCAATATATGGAATTAATCATATGATCAACAGATTTAAGAATCTGGTTTCTCGAGCTTTAAGCTTCACATTGACATAATCAACTCTTCTCAAAACAATATAAACCATTTTCATTTTCAAGAATCAATTTACTGAACAGAAAGTTTCAGTTCCCTTTTAAATAATCATTTAAAACCCTTGATTGGATCACTTTATCTTTCCATTTCATTATAATACGGGTGATCAGCCCGTACCGACCTTCATCCGGTCTTTAAGGTACCAATCGGCATAATTTCAGCCTTAAGTTGGACTAGCCCCGCTAGCCTCTTACCATGACTGGACTAGTCCCACTAGCCTCTTACATCCCAATCCAATCCATCGGGAATTCATTTGGAAAACCTTGAGTTGGAAAAACAAATAGGTTTTCTAAAATCCGTTTTATCATTACCAAGAATATGAAATCATTCAGACTCTTTCGAGTCGAAACTCATTCTTAAGTCAAATTTTAAGATAAACAAAGTTCAGGGAGTGATTCAAAGATAAGCAAGGAACAATTCTTAAGGATTCAGTATCAAGGATAACAAGGCACTTAAGTTAGAAGGATCAACATCTATTTAGGGATCAATAGGGTGATCAGGAAATAAGGTATCATTATACAGGGTTCACAAGGATAATTATAGGGTTCAATACAATTCATGGCTTAATAAATAACTTGAACAGAAAGGACAGATTTTCAAAAGGGTTGAATCAGTAAACTTATCAATAACAGTTTGTCAAGATCAAAGGTAGGGTGTCTCAAATCAATACCAAGGTTTCACAATTAAACAATTCAATACTCTACAGGGTATGAACAATACTCTCTTTATAACCATTTACACAAGTAATCAGAGTTACTTGCCTGAATTTGCTTTCCTGAAGGTTGAACTACTGCCACCTAGTATATCATTTCCATTCCTAGCCTGAATGCCCTCACGCTCCAAATCGACAATCAAAACCAAAACCTTAATCAGTTTCTCAACTCTCGTTCCTGGAACGATCACTCAATTACGATAACTCGATTATATTCTTGACTCGAGTATACGAATATAGCTTATACACATAAGCACATAACACATAACATATTCCTTTCTCGTAACCTTTATATCTTTATATACTTAACAATCGAGAGTACTTTCTTAACCTTAGCTATTTCTCAAATCACACTAATATAATTCTTACGAGTACATGATTTATTCACAACTAAACCTTTACGACCATATCTATCACTTATGGTTATCAAAATCAATCAATCTCCACCTTAGCTCACATAAACATATAACATAATCAAAAATCTTTAAAAAGAATTATTCTCTTCTTTTTTAACATCAAAATTTGAACCCAAATAAACATATAAATCACATAATCTCTAGAATCACATGCATTGACTTAGCATCAAATCAATTCCGTTTATTCCTACATTCCATTCGGCTATATTCACAAAACACAATTCAAAAGTCGAATATTGACATGCAAGCATTGGATTTGATTAAAAACTTGAGATTATTCCAACACTCATCCTTTTTAGCTTATTTTTAACTCGACATTTACATGCAAGGCTATATTTTAACATGCATCACTAATTCCTCTTGTAAATCAACATGTAAATCTTGAGACTAGCTAAGTAACCAAGAATCAAGTTACAAAATTTTAACTCCCTTTTCATTAGTACAAAAGTCGGACCAAAACTTAGCATGCAATAACAATTTCACTCATTTTAATCCATTAACCATTCTAATAACAATCCATAATTACTTTATTCAACAAGAAAAATCAAATCAATCACTCCAAGGATTAAAACCATTCGGGTTTTTCAAGAAAACAACACATGCAATTGAATTCTCTTAATCCTTAAATCACAAATCAACACATAATCAAATCAACAACTCATTTCTAATAAACACTTATCAATTTATCCTTTAAAAATCGTAACCCTTTTTGAAATTTAAACGATCCAAGCATGCAAACACCAAAATCAAATTTTATGGTATTAGAGTTCAGTTTTTCACATCACGACTCACTACCGGTTCACCGGAGTTCATCACCGGTGGCGGTGGCTTCACGGTGGTGCCCTCATTCGAGGGTATCCAATCATAAAACCTCCGATTCTCTAAAAAAAATGCAGCAACACTACATGCAATATGATTTCATCACAATAATCACAGAAACAAGAATTGATCAAGCAAACCCCGGGTCTCGGCTCAAAACCGAACCCAAACACACACACACACACACACTACGAATGCAAGCATAAACACACACATGCACACTCCAATAACCACTTATATGTGTTAATTAAGAGATTTTGAGAAGGATTGGTGAGAGTTATCAAAGAAATAAGGAGTTTACCAAGAGAAAAGAAGAAGAACCGAGAGAGAGAGAGAAAGAGAGAGAGAGAGAGAGAGAGAGAGAGAGAGAGTAGTCGAGAGAGAGTGTGAGAAAGAAAGAGAGAAGAGAGATTAATATGCTCAGGAAAAAGAAATAAAAAGGGGGGGAGGATGAGTTTTACTCTCAATCAAAATCAAGGGCAATTTAGTACATTTCTAATTCCCTTTTATAAAGTGATTTTCCTTTCTCTTTTTACTCCCATAGATTATTGGTGGAAAAATAAATATATCTCTCTCAAAAAGTTGGAAATTATAGCGATTGATGAATTTGAAATGTAGATCTCGAAATTAGCTTTCCAACCATTACTCATAATAGATTTTTGAGCGAACGATTAATTTTATATGATTTTCGCAAGTTCGAGCTTATAATAACACTTTTCCACTTAAAAATCAATTTAAAATACAAAGACCACCAAATAAATCCTTTCATCATTTTTAAAAAGTCACTAGGACTATTACGAAGATAACAAAATAAATCCCATGTTTTTATCTTACTCGGATAATTTTAAAAAAATGCGCGAGGGTTAAATAAACCTTTATTTAAATCAAATAATTCCTTTAAATTCATAAAAAATGTCACAGAGCACATAGTCATGCACACAGAAAAGCAATCACACATATACGATCACATAATGACTCAGGTCTTATCATAGATTTTATCCCTCTTTAATCTTTGTCCTTTTCTACGCGTACCGGGTCACGTTCAGCCTGACGGCCCGACGCTCAACGTTTCGATTACGCTTCTCATCATCATTATCGATCGACACATCACTTAGGAAGAAATACTTTATTTACACATTCATTTCATTCAATCACACATAATTCACATTTTATATTCTTTAACTCCTTATTAGGACGGGTTCTGTTTTACCTGACGGCCTGACGACACATCTTAACTCCTAAGCTGACTCTTTAAATTGGAACGTTTTTATTTACGCTCCTATATTCTAATATACAGAAAAGACAATTAATCAGCACTTAGTCACATAATTATAATCACATCACATAAAGCATACTTTATTGACTTAATTACGTCGCAAAATTCTCAGTCGTCACAATCTACCCTCCTTAAAAGGATTCTGTCCCCAGAATCTAATCTAAGCAAATAGATGGGGATACTTTTCTTTCATTTCGCTTTCTAATTCCCAAGTCGATTCTTCAACTAATGGATTTCTCCACAACACTCTAACTAGAGGTACAACTTTATTTCTAAGCGTCCTCTCTTTTCAGTCCAAAATTTGAACTGGCTGTTCCACATAGGACAAATCTGGTTGGATTTCCACTGGTTCCAACTTGATCACATGGCTCGCATCAGCATTATACTTCTTCAGAAGAGATACATGAAATACATTGTGCAGATGTTGCATTTGCGGGGGTAGCGCTAACTCATATGCCACTTTCCCAACTCCACGCAATACTTCAAATGGTCCAATATACCTAGGACTCAACTTTCCTTTCAATCCGAATCGGGTTAAACCTTTCCAAGGAGATATCTTTAACAAGACTTTGTCTCCAGATTTGAATTGCACATCTTTTCGTTCTTGATTTGTGTACTTTGCTTGTCGATCTTGAGCTGCAATTAACCTCTTTCGAATCATTTCTACCTTTTCATTTTGTTTGTTGAACTAGCTCTGGGCCAATTAATTTGCGCTCACCAACTTCGTCCCAATAAGTAGGGGACCTACACTTTCTTCCATACAACGCTTCATAAGGCGGCATGCCAATACTCGCGTGATAACTGTTGTTGTAGGAAAACTCAATTAAGGGCAAATGATCGTCCCAATTTCCTTTGAAATCTATTGCACAGGTTCGCAACATATCTTCAATTATCTGAACTGTCCTTTCACTTTATCTGTCTGCGGATGATATGCCGTACTCATTTTCAATTTAGTTCCCAAATGATCATGGAATTGTCGCCAAAATCTCGAGTTAAACCTTGGATCTCTATCCGACACGATAGATACAGGAACTCCATGACGCATCACGATCTCATCTAAATACAATTTGACCAACTTTTCCAACAAAAACCTTTCATTTATCGGCAAGAAATGTGCTGACTTGGTCAACCGATCGATTACCACCCAAATCGCATCATGATTTGACTTAGTTTTAGGTAATCCTACCACAAAATCCATTGCTATATGCTCCCATTTCCATTCGGGTATATCCAGTGGCTGAAGCAATCCGCTCGGCCTTTGATATTCCACTTTGACTCTTTGGCACGTATAACATTTACTTATCCATTCCGCAATTTCCTTTTTCATGTTTGGCCACCAATAACTTTCTTTTAAATCCTGGTACATCTTCGTACTTCCAGGGTGAATTGAAAATCTCGAGTTATGCGCTTCTTGCAAAATCTCGTGCTTTAGTTCCACGACATTAGGTATCCAAATACGGGAGTTAACACGGTATATTCCTTTCCCTTCTTTTTGAGCTTTAATTTCTTCTCCCGTCAACTTATCCCTTTCGCGATTCATCACTTGCTCTTGACAACATCGAATCTTTACCAAAATTTTGGGTTAAAATGGTATTGCATATATAGCTTCACCTCCAAATTCTGGAGTCTGCACCTCTATTTCCATCTTTTCAAAATCTTTAATCAATTCTTCCGATGTCGTTAACATATTCAACCTTTCCTTTCGACATAGAGCGTCTGCTACCACATTTGCCTTTCTAGGATGATAGTTTATCGCACAATCATAATCTTTGATTAATTCTAACCACCTTCTTTATCGCATATTCAATTCTTTCTGAGTAAAGATATACTTTAAACTCTTATGATCCATATAAATCTCGCACTTTTCCCCATACAAATAATGCCTCCAAATCTTAAGGGCAAACACGATTGCTGCCAATTCCAAATCATGCGTTGGATACTTTTGCTCGTGTGGCTTGAGTTGCCTTGACGCATATGATATTACCTTCCCGTGTTGCATTAACACACATCCAAGTCCTTTATATGAAGCATCACTGAATATCACAAATTTCCCTTTTTCATCTGGTAATACCAACACTGGGGCGGTTACCAGCCTCTTTTTTAACTCTTGAAAACTATCCTCGCACTTTTCTGTCCATACAAACTTCTCATTCTTTCTTGTCAACTTTGTTAACGGAACGACAATCTTAGAGAAATCTTGCACAAATCTCTTGTAATATTCGGCTAATCCCAGAAAACTTCTGACTTCTGTAGGAGTCTTGGATCTTTCCCAATTCATTACAGCTTCTATCTTGGCTGGGTCCACTTTGATTCCTTCTTTATTAACTACATGACCAAGAAATTACACTTCCTTTAGCCAGAATTCGCACTTTGAAAACTTAGCATACAGCTTCTCTTTTCTCAGAATTTCCAAGGAAATCCTCAAATGCTCCTTATGATCTTCTTCCGTCTTGGAGTAAATCAGTATATCATCGATAAACACAATAATGAACTTATCCAAATATTGCTTGAACACTCGGTTCATAAGATCCATAAATGCGGCTGGCGCATTCGTCAAGCCAAATGCCATTATCAAAAATTCATAGTGTCCATATCTCGTTCGGAACGCTGTCTTGGGTATATCTTCTGCTTTGATCTTTGATTGATGATACCCAGATCTTAAACCAATCTTTGAGAAACACGAAGCTCCTTTTAACTGGTCAAATAATTCATCGATCCGCGGTAGAGGATACTTATTCTTAATCGTCAACTTATTCAGTTCGCGGTAATGAATACACAACCTCATACTTCCATCCTTTTTATTTACAAAAAACATCAGTGCACCCCACGGGGATACACTCGGTCGGATCACTCCTTTGTCCAACAATTCTTGCAACTGAGCTGCCAATTCCTTCATCTCGACTGGCGCCATGCGATAGGGAGCTTTTGACACTGGTTCCGTTCCAGGAGCCAAATCAATCGTAAACTCAATCTCTCTGTCTGGAGGTAGTCCTAGCAATTCATCAGGAAATACATCCGGAAAATCGCTTACTACCGGAATATCCTCGATCTTTACCGATTTTTTCTCCACACCCACGACATGAGCCAAATAAATTTCGCATCCTTGACGTATTAATCTTCTTGCCTCAATAGCCGTTAAAAATTTCTTCTCTTGCCTCTTTCCTTTGAATATCACTTCTTCACCATCCTTGGTTCTTAATTTCACTTTCTTACTTTTACATTCGATTTGCGCTTCATGGTTTGACAACCAATCTATTCCTAGTATGACCTCAAATTCTCCTAACTTAAAGGGAATTAAGTCAGCAGAAAAGCGCCGACCTTCTATAGTCACCTCACAATCGGGACAAATCTTGCTAGCAATAACTTTCTCTTGATTGGCTACCTCTATATTCAAATTAGGTTCTAGAGGGTACGTAACACAATTTAACTTATCAAGAATACTTTCAGAGATAAAACATCTAGTTGCTCCAGAATCCATCAAAACTTTTACTTCTACTGAGTTAATAACAAGCATACCTGCTACCACGTCCATATCTTGCACCGCATCTTTCATCATCATGTTAAAGGTTCTAGCTCTGGGTTGAGCTGATGGTGCTGGGAGAGACAGCGGTCCAGCAATTGTAATAACCCCAATTTTTGGAAATTTTTGAAACCCTTATGAATAGTGTTTTTGCTGAATGAGAAAACTGTTCATGCCACGCTATGTAGGGGTTCTGTTATTGATCTTATGGGATATTATTAGTACTCTATGAAGTATATAAGTGTATGTAAAGATCGTCAGAATCCAATTCTGAACACTTTGATTTTTCCCAGAAATCCACTAGATACGGAAAGAATTGAGAAAAAGGTAACCGGATAAAAAGGATTTAAATTAAAGGATTATAAGAGAGGATCATAAAAGGAATGTAATATATTGAGAAAGGTTAAGGGAACCTAAGTAATAAGATCCCGGGTATGATCCCTCAAACGATAAACGAAAACGAAAGTTAAGCGAACCGTATAACAGATCAGCGGTCATTAGGCAAACAATTAGGAAGTTAAGCAAAGGGATTAGAGGAAGTGATGTCACCCAACCAATGAGAAGAGGACAAGGAAGGGAGGATGACATAGCAATGTGATGTAAGCATGACATAGGGAAGGAGGAGGTGTGGTTGGTTTATAACCACACAAATATGAGGTTATTAAGGTAATTAACCAAAAACAAAACAAAAAAACAACCAAGCTAAGCCAAACAAATCAAAAAACACAAAATCATTTCATTCTCATCATCTTGCTCTCGGCTTTTCATCTTTTTCAAGGGCAAGAATTTCAAAAATCAAGTTCCAAGCATTGTTAAATCACAAGGTAATTATCTAAGCTTCCTTGTACATAGATATGGATATGCTATAAGTTTAAGCTCCTAATTCCTTCACAATCTCTTCCAATAAATCAAGGAAGAAGATGGTGAATAGTAACCTTCAAGAAATAACTTTAGTTTTCTTGAATTTTTATGAAAGATTAAGGTTATACAAGCAAGGATCAAGGTTCTTTTAGGCATTCAAAGCTCTTGGGTTGTGTTAGGAAGCTTCAAGGAGGTATAAACAACTTTCACCTTTAACTTATAGTTTGAACTTTGAGTTTTGATGAGTTTATGGATGGATTAATGTATATATAGAAATATCCATGTATGTATAGCAAGATCCATGTATGTTAGATAGTTTGGTTGGATTTGTGGTGATTTTGGATATGAATCTTGGTTAATGGTTAATGAATCTTAAGTTATGGTTAGTAGATCATGTTTGCGGTTGAATAAGTTGGAAAACCTTGAGATTATGGACTGACTTTGCCTTGATATAAGTTGTGTTTGACGTATTGATGATGGTTGGGTGGTTTGTAGTGAATTGGTAAAGAATTGGAGTGGTATAAATATTGGTAATCGCGTAAACATAGCCGTCGTAACGTCCGATTTACTTTAGACTGCTTTTGTTCATAACATTTGGACCCGAGGACTCCCTGCTATATTATGACCACTGCCATGTTTAGATAGCTCATGTTACGAGCTTCGTTTTGATATGTAGTTCGTTCGATTCCGATTTACGGTTTAGGAGAAACGACCGTTTCAAGTAACGGCGTTTCGCGAACGAAACTTTTTCCCTCGCCTTACTTTGAAACATAGGTTAAAGACCAAAAAGGGTTAATTAATGTATGAAACAATTATGGTAAGAGTGTTAGGCAGTTGGTAAGACACTCGCGAAGGAATCGCTTTAAAACTCGTAATGGTTAATTTATTAAAAATGGTGGAGCCGAGGGTACTCGAGTGACTTAAGAGAATCAATAAGCGCAAAACAAGCGTTAGAGTCTAAGTTAGTTACAGTATAGATTTACAAGTGACTTTGGTTTAATTCCAACTTACTTGTTGTTTATAGGTTACCAGACTCGTCCCGAGCCTTTTATCACCCCAAGTTGCTCAGGCAAGTTTTCTACCCGTTATAACTGTTGTGGTGATGAATATATGTATTTGCATTATCTTGCGATAGATGCATGTTGGATAATTAGCAAATGTTGTTATATATTGAAGCATGCTGCTATGGTATATATATATGCATGCCTATTTCGCATTCTTTCCATATATATATCTGTTGATTCAGTTGATAATACCTATGCTAGAGGATAGCGGTAATTTGCATATACCCTTAGTACAGGGACCCAAAGGTGAAAATATTTTCTAAAACCGGGAGTCGAGGATCCCGAGTAGATTTTGTATATATGGATATAAATATATATATATATATATATATATTTATACTTATATATATATATATGGTCATAGTTTTCAAAACTATTAATCGAATAAGGTTTATTCGATAACTTTAACTTTATTTTATTATTGAATATTATTTCAAATATTATTCGAAGGCGTATGACTCCTTTATATTAAATGAATATTATTTTGAATATTCATTCAAGGACTTATGACTCCTTTTATTTTATTGAATGAATATTTTTGAATATTCATTCGAGGACTTATGACTCCTTTTATTTTATTAAATGAATATTATTTTGAATATTCATTCGAGGACTTATGACTCCTTTTATTTTATTATCTGAATATTATTTGAATATTCATTCGAGGGCTTATGACTCAGTTTATATTGTTAAATGAATATTTTTGAATATTCATTTGAGGATCTATGACTCCGATTATTTGCTGAGATTTGTTCTTTATTTTATTAAAGAATAAGGTGTAAATAATCAAACTTATTTTCGATTATTCAAATAAAGATAGTACTTTCATATAAGTATATCTTTGGTTATTTAATACTCGTTTCAAGTATAAGTTTTAATACTTTTACTTCAATTATTTTTATAAAGATTATTCTTTATGGGAATATTATTTAAATAATAATATTCAGTCATTTTCTAAATATTCTGGGGACTGATTTACTTCATTAAATCAGCTTTACTCCAAACACTCTATAAAGTGTTTTCGAGTCTTCAAAATGATTTTTAAAAGATAGAGCGGATCCCAAAACTCATTTTTATATTTAAGATCTTCCTTTTAAGGGGATTTAAATACTCGCTCAAAACCTGAGGGATCCGGCTCTGTGGTGTGTTTTATATTCGCAACAAGGTTGCTGTTTTGTTAAATGAATTGATTACTTACCCAACACTCGGGAAGTAAAATTCTTGGAACAAGTTAATCCATTAACAGGCATCGCCTGGGAAATATCGGTGAGTTTTCCTTTCCAACTAGATACGACTTCTTGGTGGAGCCGTATCAACAAGTTCTACTTGGGGAAAGGGGGAAAGAGCTTTACGTTTCAGAGTCATGGATTTCATCTGAACTAGGAGTGGCGTAAGTGGTCGAGTGGCACCGGCCCAGCCTTATTATATTGGCCCAAATGGCCTGGAAGTTCCGCTAAGGCGGTCCATTCCTTAGGAGTTCAGTGTTCGGTTGACAAGTAAATCCGACAGGTTCTCCTCTACATGTAGAAAATGGTGGGGTTGTACTACTACGACTGATCATCGTAAGTGGTCTTCCTGGCGCGGCAAACTCCCGTAATGAGTTCATCATCCATTTGGATAATTCTGCAACACTACCCATAGCATTTCGATCGAAAGGCTACTAATGGGTGGTTGCCGAAGCATTGACAGGGTCAAACATTTTTATTGGTGTATCCATTGAATGAAGTATCTCGTAACTTCATTTCTTTTCAAAATATTTCAAAGATCAAATATTTTCAAGTTTTATTTGTGGTCTCATCTATGGGATGACCTCGTGAATTTTATTATACTTTGAACAGTGGTAGTTCAAGTAGCTTTATAAATGATATAAGTATAGTGAAGTATTTGGTAACTTCATCCCTTGTTTTTACTTATATCTAGTAAGTAATTATCTTACTCATGATAAAAGATTCTAGTAAGTATCCATTTAGATACTTATATTATTGTTATCACTATATATTATCTTGCGAGCTGTAAGGCTCACTCTTGCTTTATTTCTTCATCACACAACAACAGTTAGGAAAGATGGCCAGACTCCAGCAGACCCAGCGCAAGCGCGTGGGAAGCGTCCCGCGTCTTCCCGATGATGTTGTGGCAGCTATAGCTGCAGAGGTAGATCCATTGGTACATCAGGAATTCTATTTTGAGAATCAAATTATGTATAATTATAACTTATGGCAGATAATGGCAATTAACTGTAAATTTATCAAGTAATCATTTTGGGTTGTAATAACTTTTAAATTGTGGATTCAAAGACTTGTACTTATTTAAATTTCATCTCTGAGACTATAACGGGTTGTGGTGTGTGTTAGTGTGGGGTCACAGCATAAGGTTATTATTATTAATTAAGTGAAGTGATATTGTGGAGAGAAAGACCGTGACGACCCGGATCCCCGACCCCGGATCTGGGGGTGTTACAGAAATGGTATCAGAGCTAAGCGTTATAAACCTCAGAGATGATGGGACGTTAAGATAATAAGTTAACTAAGATAATAAGAACTCTTGCCAAGTTCATAGTCGGGCTACCTAACGTAGCACTGACAGTTAAAACCCTTATGGGAACCCTTATAAATATCGTGATAGGAGCGTAGTTCGTTATCGTATATGGTAGCGGGACTCCGAACCCTGAGGTTGAGGAGCAACATCGCGATGATATTTTATTACTAATTGGAGATCGGATTGTGGATCCGATAGAGTGTCCTAATGCAGGACCGGATGATGTTGATATTAAGGATTTAGCGGTTGAGGATGTTGTCCTAGAAGGGTTAGTTGTTGAGGAGGATCCCATGGAGGATCCTGACAGGATTTGATAAAGGACCACTGATGAATTGATGACCATGGTTTGGTCGACTACCAGAGGTAGGATTGGCCGGTCACTACCGGAGGTTCGTTCAAGTTATAAAGATAGTAGCCCCTTTAACGCGGCTTACTCGTAAGACTGAGAAGTTCGAATGGACAGAGAAATGCGAGAACAGCTTTCAAGAACTGAAGCAGAGGTTGGTGATGGCCCTTATGCTGGCATTGCCGGATGGAAAAAGGAGATTTTGTGAAGTGTAGTGACGCTTCGCACAAAGGCTTAGGGTGCGTGCTTATGCAGCACGGTAAGTTAATCGCGTACATGTCAAGACAATTAAGGTAATATGAAATTCGATATCCCTGCCCATAAGCTTAGGCTCGTGGCAATAGTTTTACCCTAAAGATTGGAGGCACTACTTGTATGGAGAGAAGTGCGAGAATTACCTAAGCCATAAGTGCTCTAGTACATTTTCACGTAGAAAGAGCTCAACATATGCCAGAGGAGGCAGTTAGAGCTAATCAAGAATAATGATTGGGAGATTCTTTATCATTCGGGGAAAGCCAATGTGGTGGCTGATGCCCTTAGTAAAAAGGAGAGACTCAAGATGATAATGTCTTTGGGAGAGTTTATAAGAGATTTTGGAAATAGTAGTGAAGGTAACCGGAGCCGGTACCGAAAAGCTGTTTGAGATTGCAATAGAGACCGAATTATTGGAAAAGAGCATACGGTGGCAGAGGAAGATGATAAGGGAATAATGAGGTATTCCTACAGAATTTGGGTTCCAAATGTTCAAGAGCTTAAAGATGAGATCTTAGATGAAAGCTAGTTTGAGGAATAAGAATTAGGGCAAACCCTGAATGTGATAGTCAGGGAGGACGCCATCAAGATAGAAGGAACCAATAACATAATGAAGTGGAAAATGAGGATTTTAACGTATAAGATAACCCCAAGTATGGGAGAAGGATGACACATTTCATACTAAGGAAACAGAAAGACGAGTAAGGAAAGGAGACCCGAGACGGTACTCCTATACGGAAATTCATGGATCTATCTAAAAAAAAAAAGAACTTAGACTACTATCCCCAACCACCACCTTGAGGAAACAATGCGGTAGGAAATTCTTTCATGACCTTTAAGTCGCTAAGCTCTCAGAGTTCCAAGGAACAAGCTGACCCTGCCGAGGCAAGAGCCTGGCTAAAGGAAATATAGGAATCATTTGAGATTCTGAATGATTGACGAATCACAAAAGAGTGTTTTTGTCACTTACCCTCCTAAGAGAGAGACCACCCACTGGTGAAAGACCAAGGAAGGCACGGAGCAAGAGATTATAATAAACTGATTTAAGTTCAGTCAATTATTTTCGGGAAAGTAATTCCCAAAGATAAGGAGATAGTGTAAAAGCTTTGGAGCTAGAACAAAAGTGGATGAGTATGATGAATTATAAATCTAAGTTGTAAAAGTTATCAAGATTCGTTCTGAGGACACGACTCCAGAATGACGGGATGTTTGAAATCAATGCTTATGTTGTGTTGGTTCATGAAATAATGATAAGAGAAAGGAAAATAAAAAGAAATTGAAGTGGAAAGGAATATAACGGCAATAGAGTTTGAGGAATGATAAGGGAGTTGGGTATGAGGAAACCCTAAAGACTCGTAGCAATAGACATAGAAAAGTATGCATTCATAAGGATGAGGGTGATTCACCATGAGTTAAAGTTGATGGTGGAAGGCATAAGAGATATATATAGTTTACCCCCCTGTAAGTTGGGAGGATTTGAGGAAACCTTGAGATAGTTTGAAGGATAAATAATGAGACGCGGATAGACTGAGGAGACAAGGAAGTAAGAAATTAGGAAAATTGGATGAAGGAAGTGACCTTCAAGAATGTGAAGTGTAAGACCGGTGGCTTGATACCCAGAAAGGGAGACGCCAGGTATGAAAGATATCCCAACATTGAGGTGACTGTTGAGATAAACAACAAAAGTAAATAAGGAATTATTAAGAAGAAGTTCACGTTGAACACGACCAATATCTTCCAGATCCATGTGATCATTACCAAATCAGGAAAGAAAAGCGGATAACCGTTGTTATCTTGTGGAGGCCATATTGATTGACCCCATTTTGAATACAGATGTTATTGTGAAATTAGACATATACTATCGAAGTGGGAATGATGGAATAAGACACCCTTATTAGGGATATATGACTTGATTTATCCATGGAAGGATGCAGGTACCTTTTAAAGGTGGAATTAAGGATAGAACAACGGTAACTTAAAATGAATCCTAGGGGAATGCATAAAGGTTGGCATTTCACCCTTAATAGGGATAGTATGAGTTTTGACAGTATGAATTGGAAAGGATTAAGGTAATAATAACCTTTAAGGATCAGTGGAGAAATTTTTCAGAAGTATATAGACAATGGTTCTAGTATTAGTAAATGGTATGGTGATATGCCCCGTATCTAGGGAATACAGGAGGAACGATTGAAGGATAACCTTAGAGGTTTTATAAGGAGAAAGGTAATATTCGAAATTCTCAAGAATAGAAATGTTGATAAAGGAAATATGACGTAATTATAATGTTGCCAAGTGGGGCACGTGTTAAACCACGAGAAAGTATGGATCGAACCAGTATGGTCGAAATTGTTCAGGGCAATTAGGAGAATTAGATAAAAGATGTTCTAATTATGATTGGGAGTCAGTCATGACAGTGATTAACCTCTAAAGACTGAGGCAATAACTTATGGAAAAATGGTGATATTTTTTTTTTACTTATCAGATTTTAAGGAAAACATCTTCACATAAGCTGTGATTGAAATGAGGTAGAAAATTTAGTTGAAGGTGGTTAAAAGACATTGATTATAAGGAACTATTACTATCAGGAAAGGCCAAAGAGGTGGCCGACACTTTAACAGTAAAAGGATAATTGTAGGCGCTTGTGCCAAAGGATACAGTGATGATGGTTAAAAGCTGAAGGTTGTATTATGGTTTGGAAGATTGACATTCCTTCTGATGACTGTGCAATACCCAGCCGTAATAGTAGTTGGTAAAGGTTTAATTCGTGTAATCGCCATGAGCGGGCTATCTATCTTAGAAGGTACTATCTTGAGAATGAGCCTGGACCATGTTTCAAAAGGACTAAACGAACCTTTGAGTTAAGTCTTCAATTGAAGGCATATGATTAAGAATGGTATTAACCTGCTATCGTTGCTTTGAGCGAAACTCTTTTGCAATTTTATCTGCTTCATGTCATGTATGTATGTCAGGATCAGGAGTGTTCTTCATGAATCAGGAATGGTGATTATGTTACCTCCTTAGAATGATTTGATACGACATGTATGGACTCCGTATGGTTAGATATTAAGATTTTATGGAAAAGTGAATAACGACAGTAGGTCAGTGGTGGACCATAGTAAGGCAGCAATTATTCTGCGAGTAGTGAGCTGATTACAACCGTGAGAGTTGTATTGGAATGGGTGTTGAGATTGAGTACCACTAATCGGGTCGTGGTAGTGTATAAGTTATCATTGATAGACTAATTAAGTAGAGTATCTACCTAGTGAATTATTATTCTTTCTTATCAATAGAGAGTCGTATTATTATACGAGGAAGGTTGCGGTGCAAGCATAGAATTCAAGTAACGATGATGTCTAGAATGAGATCCCAGATTCGATTTTCGATGTCGAGGGAGTTTCAAAGGTAATTGTGTATAAGCTCAAGGAAGAGTGTGGGTCCATAGAATGATGGACGGGATAGCGAAAATATTTAGGCACGTGAAATGCGAGGCTATAATGCTTAATGTTGATTTATATACATATATGTTTTATTCTTCTATGACAAACCTCTATAGTTCAGAGGTAGATTCCAAGCCAGATATTTTATGGCAATAAAATTTTTTATGAATATACAATTCTCTTCAGTTCGTTCTTTTCTCTTCTTTTCATTTCATGTAAGCTGAGAAGAACAACCCTTCCAGAAAGGGGAGGTATTGCCGAATGACTATCTATCTGTGTGATAGAAGCCTAGTAGGATACCATCTATTGTTTAATTGCTTGTCAAGTACTAAAGGCTGGCCACCTTCTGTACTAACTATGCGATATAACAAGTGTTCATGATCATAGTGATCTCTCAACAAATTCCTTTACTTCTATATGATTGATCAAGCTTCCAAAAATAGAAACAACTGAAAAAGGAGTAATAAAGTGGTGGTAGTATGCGGAATGGGAACACATTCGTGATACTAAGGTTGACGTGGTTATTAAAAGGTTATAGAACGCTAACGAGCAAAAGTATAACCAGTATAATATTAGGAACGGAAGGTAGTAGCGATTACGAACTGGAAAAGAATGGGTATTGAGAAGCAAGAGTTCGAATGATTGGAAGCTATGATGAGAGTCTGTGTAATAGACTTGAAAGAATTTGGAAAGATCACTTAATTCGGATTGAGTTATCTTACGACAATAGATCATATGTCATTATCGAGATGTCGCCTTATGAGATCCTTGAGGGAAGACAATGTCGATCTCCCTTATGTTAGGATGAAGTTGTAGAGCGCAAGATGCTCGGACCCACAGTAGTCCAAAGGACCAAGGATATGATAAATCTAATCAGAGGACGGCTGGTAGTAGCCCAAGATGGACATGATAAGTATGTTGATTTGACACGAAAGGATAAAGAGTATGAAATAGGGGACCTAGTAATGTTATAGGTATCTCGTGGAAAGGATTGATGAGGTTCGGAAAGAAAGGAAAGCTAAGTCTACAATTTGTTGGACCCTTGGATATATTAAGACGTTTGGGAAGTTAGCATATGAGCTAGCCCTAACCCCGAACATGTAGCAGGTCGTAACGTGTTTCACGTATCAATGTAAGGAAGTGTAATTCAGATGCCAGATAAATAGAGGCATATGAGCGCATAGATATGCAACCCGACGTAACCTATATGGAGCAACCAGGAAGGGTTATAGAGTGAAAAGGAACAAGTGCTTAGGAGAAGGATTATCAAACTAGGCAGAGTTTGATGGTAGAACCACAATGTGGGAAAATTGACTCGAGAGTTAGAAAGTGCAATGCTAAGAGAGTATCCCTATTTATTTTCAATTTGATTCCGGGACGGAATCCTTTTAAGGAGGGGAGACTGTAATAACCCCAATTTTTGGAAATTTTTGAAACCCTTATGAATAGTGTTTTTGCTGAATGAGAAAACTGTTCATGCCACGCTATGTAGGGGTTCTGTTATTGATCTTATGGGATATTATTAGTACTCTATGAAGTATATAAGTGTATGTAAAGATCGTCAGAATCCAATTCCGAACACTTTGATTTTTCCCAGAAATCCACTAGATACGGAAAGAATTGAGAAAAAGGTAACCGGATAAAAAGGATTTAAATTAAAGGATTATAAGAGAGGATCATAAAAGGAATGTAATATATTGAGAAAGGTTAAGGGAACCTAAGTAATAAGATCCCGGGTATGATCCCTCAAACGATAAACGAAAACGAAAGTTAAGCGAACCGTATAACAGATCAGCGGTCATTAGGCAAACAATTAGGAAGTTAAGCAAAGGGATTAGAGGAAGTGATGTCACCCAACCAATGAGAAGAGGACAAGGAAGGGAGGATGACATAGCAATGTGATGTAAGCATGACATAGGGAAGGAGGAGGTGTGGTTGGTTTATAACCACACAAATATGAGGTTATTAAGGTAATTAACCAAAAACAAAACAAAAAAACAACCAAGCTAAGCCAAACAAATCAAAAAACACAAAATCATTTCATTCTCATCATCTTGCTCTCGGCTTTTCATCTTTTTCAAGGGCAAGAATTTCAAAAATCAAGTTCCAAGCATTGTTAAATCACAAGGTAATTATCTAAGCTTCCTTGTACATAGATATGGATATGCTATAAGTTTAAGCTCCTAATTCCTTCACAATCTCTTCCAATAAATCAAGGAAGAAGATGGTGAATAGTAACCTTCAAGAAATAACTTTAGTTTTCTTGAATTTTTATGAAAGATTAAGGTTATACAAGCAAGGATCAAGGTTCTTTTAGGCATTCAAAGCTCTTGGGTTGTGTTAGGAAGCTTCAAGGAGGTATAAACAACTTTCACCTTTAACTTATAGTTTGAACTTTGAGTTTTGATGAGTTTATGGATGGATTAATGTATATATAGAAATATCCATGTATGTATAGCAAGATCCATGTATGTTAGATAGTTTGGTTGGATTTGTGGTGATTTTGGATATGAATCTTGGTTAATGGTTAATGAATCTTAAGTTATGGTTAGTAGATCATGTTTGCGGTTGAATAAGTTGGAAAACCTTGAGATTATGGACTGACTTTGCCTTGATATAAGTTGTGTTTGACGTATTGATGATGGTTGGGTGGTTTGTAGTGAATTGGTAAAGAATTGGAGTGGTATAAATATTGGTAATCGCGTAAACATAGCCGTCGTAACGTCCGATTTACTTTAGACTGCTTTTGTTCATAACATTTGGACCCGAGGACTCCCTGCTAGATTATGACCACTGCCATGTTTAGATAGCTCATGTTACGAGCTTCGTTTTGATATGTAGTTCGTTCGATTCCGATTTACGGTTTAGGAGAAACGACCGTTTCAAGTAACGGTGTTTCGCGAACGAAACTTTTTCCCTCGCCTTACTTTGAAACATAGGTTAAAGACCAAAAAGGGTTAATTAATGTATGAAACAATTATGGTAAGAGTGTTAGGCAGTTGGTAAGACACTCGCGAAGGAATCGCTTTAAAACTCGTAATGGTTAATTTATTAAAAATGGTGGAGCCGAGGGTACTCGAGTGACTTAAGAGAATCAATAAGCGCAAAACAAGCGTTAGAGTCTAAGTTAGTTACAGTATAGATTTACAAGTGACTTTGGTTTAATTCCAACTTACTTGTTGTTTATAGGTTACCAGACTCGTCCCGAGCCTTTTATCACCCCAAGTCGCTCAGGCAAGTTTTCTACCCGTTATAACTGTTGTGGTGATGAATATATGTATTTGCATTATCTTGCGATAGATGCATGTTGGATAATTAGCAAATGTTGTTATATATTGAAGCATGCTGCTATGGTATATATATATGCATGCCTGTTTCGCATTCTTTCCATATATATATCTGTTGATTCAGTTGATAATACCTATGCTAGAGGATAGCGGTAATTTGCATATACCCTTAGTACAGGGACCCAAAGGTGAAAATATTTTCTAAAACCGGGAGTCGAGGATCCCGAGTAGATTTTGTATATATGGATATAAATATATATATATATATATATATATATATATATATATTTATACTTATATATATATATGGTCATAGTTTTCAAAACTATTAATCGAATAAGGTTTATTCGATAACTTTAACTTTATTTTATTATTGAATATTATTTCAAATATTATTCGAAGGCGTATGACTCCTTTATATTAAATGAATATTATTTTGAATATTCATTCGAGGACTTATGACTCCTTTTATTTTATTGAATGAATATTTTTGAATATTCATTCGAGGACTTATGACTCCTTTTATTTTATTAAATGAATATTATTTTGAATATTCATTCGAGGACTTATGACTCCTTTTATTTTATTATCTGAATATTATTTGAATATTCATTCGAGGGCTTATGACTCAGTTTATATTGTTAAATGAATATTTTTGAATATTCATTTGAGGATCTATGACTCCGATTATTTGCTGAGATTTGTTCTTTATTTTATTAAAGAATAAGGTGTAAATAATCAAACTTATTTTCGATTATTCAAATAAAGATAGTACTTTCATATAAGTATATCTTTGGTTATTTAATACTCGTTTCAAGTATAAGTTTTAATACTTTTACTTCAATTATTTTTATAAAGATTATTCTTTATGGGAATATTATTCAAATAATAATATTCAGTCATTTTTTAAATATTCTGGGGACTGATTTACTTCATTAAATCAGCTTTACTCCAAACACTCTATAAAGTGTTTTCGAGTCTTCAAAATGATTTTTAAAAGATAGAGCGGATCCCAAAACTCATTTTTATATTTAAGATCTTCCTTTTAAGGGGATTTAAATACTCGCTCAAAACCTGAGGGATCCGGCTCTGTGGTGTGTTTTATATTCGCAACAAGGTTGCTGTTTTGTTAAATGAATTGATTACTTACCCAACACTCGGGAAGTAAAATTCTTGGAACAAGTTAATCCATTAACAGGCATCGCCTGGGAAATATCGGTGAGTTTTCCTTTCCAACTAGATACGACTTCTTGGTGGAGCCGTATCAACAAGTTCTACTTGGGGAAAGGGGGAACGAGCTTTACGTTTCAGAGTCATGGATTTCATCTGAACTAGGAGTGGCGTAAGTGGTCGAGTGGCGCCGGCCCAGCCTTATTATATTGGCCCAAATGGCCTGGAAGTTCCGCTAAGGCGGTCCATTCCTTAGGAGTTCAGTGTTCGGTTGACAAGTAAATCCGACAGGTTCTCCTCTACATGTAGAAAATGGTGGGGTTGTACTACTACGACTGATCATCGTAAGTGGTCTTCCTGGCGCGGCAAACTCCCGTAATGAGTTCATCATCCATTTGGATAATTCTGCAACACTACCCGTAGCATTTCGATCGAAAGGCTACTAATGGGTGGTTGCCGAAGCATTGACAGGGTCAAACATTTTTATTGGTGTATCCATTGAATGAAGTATCTCGTAACTTCATTTCTTTTCAAAATATTTCAAAGATCAAATATTTTCAAGTTTTATTTGTGGTCTCATCTATGGGATGACCTCGTGAATTTTATTATACTTTGAACAGTGGTAGTTCAAGTAGCTTTATAAATGATATAAGTATAGTGAAGTATTTGGTAACTTCATCCCTTGTTTTTACTTATATCTAGTAAGTAATTATCTTACTCATGATAAAAGATTCTAGTAAGTATCCATTTAGATACTTATATTATTGTTATCACTATATATTATCTTGCGAGCTGTAAGGCTCACTCTTGCTTTATTTCTTCATCACACAACAACAGTTAGGAAAGATGGCCAGACTCCAGCAGACCCAGCGCAAGCGCGTGGGAAGCGTCCCGCGTCTTCCCGATGATGTTGTGGCAGCTATAGCTGCAGAGGTAGATCCATTGGTACATCAGGAATTCTATTTTGAGAATCAAATTATGTATAATTATAACTTATGGCAGATAATGGCAATTAACTGTAAATTTATCAAGTAATCATTTTGGGTTGTAATAACTTTTAAATTGTGGATTCAAAGACTTGTACTTATTTAAATTTCATCTCTGAGACTATAACGGGTTGTGGTGTGTGTTAGTGTGGGGTCACAGCATAAGGTTATTATTATTAATTAAGTGAAGTGATATTGTGGAGAGAAAGACCGTGACGACCCGGATCCCCGACCCCGGATCTGGGGGTGTTACAGCAATCCTGAGAACATTAGCCTTCTGAACAGGCTCTTTACAATTCCTTGCCATATGGCCCACTTTACCACACTTGAAACAAGCCAAATCAGGCTTCCTCGCTCCACTTGGGCATTCTGAAGAGTAATGCCCCTTCTGGTTGCATTTAAAACACGTCACATCCAACTTATTACACCTTCTCGGGTGTCTCTTTCCACAATTCTTGCATTCTTGCATCTGGGGTCTGTTGTCCTTCCCCGGTTGTCCTGCTTTCTGGAAACGGTTCTTCTGGGCTCCGTTACCGGGTTTAAACTTCTGAAATTTTTGGTTCTGACCTCCACCATTCTTGCCAAACTTCCCTCTAAACTTTGAACTGCCTTGATCTTGCTCTGAATTTTCAAATTTCCTGTTTCTTCCTTCATTTTCTCTCCTTGCAGCTTCCCGCTCACCTTCCACTATCATTGCCTTTTGAACTAAGGCAGCATAATTCTTGATCTCCAACATTGCTATTTGACTCCTAATCCACGGCTTAAGTCCTTGTTGGAACCTCTTAGCCTTCTTTGCCTCTGTGTTCACATACTCAAGTACGAATCTAGACAACTCCGAGAATCTCACTTCATACTCTGCTACTGACATATCCTCCTGTCTAAGATCCAGAAATTTCATTTCCAATTGATCTTGCATATAGCTCGGCAAATACTTCTCCAGAAACATCTCAGTGAACTTCTCCCATGATAAGTCTTTGCCTTCCAACAACGCCTTAGAAGACTCCCACCAGAAACTTGTTTCGTCTTTCAGGTAATAACTTGCATACTGAGCTTTCTTGTCGTCCTTAACTTCTGCTAACTCAAAAGCTTTTTCCATTTCTCTCAACCACGACTGCGCTTTAATCGGGTCTGGAAAACCTAAGAACTCTGGGGGATGAACAGATTGAAAGTGTTTGAAGTTTCCAACTTTAGGGGCCACAGGTTGTTGCAAAAGCTGAGCAAGTCTGCTCATCATGGTGGTTTCTGGGTTTACTTCTGGGTCTTGGGTGGGAATTTCTTCTTCTTGGTGATCTGGTGAGTTGGCCATTTCTTACAAACCTGATTGAGCAATTATTTAGCAATACGATGGCATGGCATATATATAACAGCAGTTTCTATAAAATCTCTTTTGTGGGTTTTAAGTTTTACCCAATTTGCACATGCAATCCTATTACTACATAATTCTCATATCAGTGTTGTTTTATCATGGCACAGAATAGGGTTTTATGATCTTTAAACATGGTTATACGAAAACATGGTTGTATAGAAACATGATATTGAGAACAGTTTATGAGATATTTAAGGTAAACAATGGAAAACAAGACAATGGATTTATTTAAACAAGGGTACATAAAGATAAGTCTGGCTATCACAGGTTCTGAAATAAGGTACAATAATATAGCAGGGTTAAACAGAGGAAAAACTGGAAAATATCCCCCTATCTACCCCTAACTTCCAACTACTACTACTACAACACAGATCTGAAATACAACAAGATAAATGAAAAAGGGATCCCGGCATCTGACCAAGTATCCCAAAGCCTACCGGTGCTGAAAAACAACAATCTACAGGCTCAACCAACAGTCCCGTCTAATCATCCAGAATCTCTCTCAACACAACCAACATCCAGCAAATGATCTTATGCAGTCTCCGGGCCTCAGCATCAGCATCACTAGTGGATGGTCCCTAATCCAATCTCCTCCTGGCAACCTGCTCCACCATCTTCACCCGAACTCGCCACTCATCATCCATAACTGAAGTACTCTGCTAGACTCTCTGGCTAGCCTATCCACCAAAGCTCCCAACTCAGGAATGCGGGAGTAAACAAAGTCTCGATCATGGGCTAACTTGCCACCAACACTGACAGGTACAGTCTTAGGCATCTCAGACTCTGGCTCAGGGGCAGGGGTCTATGAATCTGGCCTCAAGGGTGAAATCTGCATAGGGATCTCACTACTCTCAGAAGGGTCCTCCTCTGGTTCTGAACTAACATACACAGGCTCCTCTGGAGAGGGTGGAATGGGGTCCACTGGGGTACCAGTCAAACAAATCTCTGAGTCTGAGTCACTACCACTACTAGGATCCTGAGAGAAAACACAAAACAACAACCAAGAAACAATGTTAGGATTAAATAAAGCTTCCAGCTAACTCACACCCTAACTCTAGTTTCCACTATAGCTGATACACATTTTTCTTAGACTATACCCAATAGTCTAATTCAAACTCTATATGAGTCGAACTCTCTCGCGATATAGATATGTACCCAAAATACCCTTTTTATATTCCTAACTTGTCTCAGGGACTAAATCATGTAGCTCTGATACCAACTTGAAACGCCCTCAATCTCGGGGTTAGGAAATGAGGACCCACACACCTTTAATCTAATAATTAAATAAGCATAAACCCCGATTAACTAATAACAGGATCAATAGGATAAAGTATGAGACAAGATTACAACTACCAATCATAAGATATAACTTACAACCCCAAAATATTATTAAATAAACTATATCGATTCCGGTTGGGAACCGACAGATAACCCATTGTATCTTTACAGATTTCCTTCTAGGCGCGTGCTCACTCAAAAATACCACTACCTGCTCTGGCAACCGGAAGCCCTCAACACGGTAGGGACCACCAGGTACGCTCTTATGAGCAGTGCGCCTAAGCCTGGCCATCTTCTTGCTTAACTGCCATGGTTAGATTAAAACAAAACATATGAGTATAAAACTCAGCAAGTAACTATAAAGCAGTTCTACGATATCAAATCACAATATACTTTACCCAACTCAGGGCATTCTACTTTATTAGTTTTAGGTGGCAGATTTCCAGCTTTTGGGTTAAGGAAAGGTTTTGAAGGAACAATATGGAGCTTTTAAGGAACAAGGCTCAATGTAGGTCGAAAGCCGACATTCATCACCAATCTTTAAAGGATCGGAATAGATCTTTCAAAAAGAGGAAAGCAACAGTATTTCAATATATGGAATCAATCATATGATCAACAGATTCAAGAATCAGGGTTCTCGAGCTTTAAGCTTCATATTGACATAATCAACTCTTTTCAAAACAATATAAACCATTTTCATTTTCAAGAATCAATTTACTGAACAGAAAGTTTCAGTTCCCTTTTAAATAATCATTTGGAACTCTTGATTGGATCACTTTATCTTTCCATTTCATTATAATACGGGTGATCAGCCCGTACCGACCTCCATCCGGTCTTTAAGGTACCAATCGGCATAATTTCAGCCTTAAGTTGGACTAGCTCCTCTAGCCTCTTACCATGACTGGACTAGTCCCACTAGCCTATTACGTCCCAATGCAATCCATCAGGAATTCATTTGGAAAACCTTGAGTTGGAAAAACAAATAGGTTTTCTAAAATCCATTTTATCATTACCAAGAATATGAAATCATTCAGACTCTTTCGAGTCGAAACTCATTCTTAAGTCAAATTTTAAGATAAACAAAGTTCAGGGAGTGATTTAAAGATAAGCAAGGAACAATTCTTAAGGATTCTGTATCAAGGATAACAAGGCACTTAAGTTAGAAGGATCAACATCTGTTTAGGGATCAATAGGGTGATCAGGAAATAAGGTATCATTAAATAGGGTTTACAAGGATAATTATAGGGTTCAATACAATTCATGGCTTAATAAATAACTTGAACAGAAAGGACAGATTATCAAAAGGGTTGAATCAGTAAACTTATCAATAACAGTTTATCAAGATCAAAGGCAGGGTGTCTCAAATCAATATCAGGGTTTCACAATTAAATTGTTCAATACTCTACATGGTATGAACAACACTCTCTTTATAACCATTTACACAAGTAATCAGAGTTACTTGCCTGAATTTGCTTTCCTGAAGGTTGAACTACTGCCACCTAGTATATCCTTTCCTTTCCTAGCCTGAATGCCCTCACGCTCTGAATCTACAATCAAAACCAAAACCTTAATCAGTTTCTCAACTCTCGTTCCTGGAATGATCACTCAATTATGATAACTCGATTATATCCTTGACTCGAGTATACGAATATAGCTTATACACATAAGCATATAACACATAACACATTCCTTTCCCGTAACCTTTATATCTTTATATACTTAACAATCGAGAGTACTTTCTTAACCTTAGCTATTTCTCAAATCACACTAATATAATTCTTACGAGTACATGATTTATTCACAACTAAACCTTTACGACCATAACTATCACTTATGGTTATCAAAATCAATCAATCTCCACCTTAGCTCACACAAACATATAAAATAATCAAAAATCTTTAAAAAGAATTATTCTCTTCTCTTTTAACATCAAAATTCGAACCCAAATAAACATATAAATCATATAATCTCTAGAATTACTCATCCATTGACTTAGCATCAAATCAATTCCTTTTATTCCTACATTCCATTCGGTTATATTCACAAAACATAATTTAAAGGTCGAACATTGACATGCAAGCATTGGCTTTGTTTAAAAACTTCAGATTATTCCAACACTCATCCTTTTTAGCTTATTTTTAACTCGACATTTACATCCAAGGCTATACTTTAACATGCATCACTAATTCCTCTTGTAAATTAACATGCAAATCTCGAGACTAGCTAATTAAACAAGAATCAAGTTACAAAATTTTAACTCCCTTTTCATTAGTACAAAACTCGGACCAAAACTTAGCATGCAATAACAATTTCAGTCCTTATAATCCATTAACCATTCTAATAACAATCCATAATTACTTTATTCAACAAAAAAAAATCAAATCAATCACTCCAAGGATCAAAACTATTCGGATTTTTCAAGAAAACAACACATGCAAATGATTTCTCTTAATCCTTAAATCACAAATCAACCCATAATCAAATCGACAACTCATTTCTAATAAACACTTATCAATTTATCCTTTAGAAATCGAAACCCTTTTTGAAATTTAAACGATCCAAGCATGCAAACACCAAAATCAAATTTTATGGTATTAGAGTTCAGTTTTTCACATCACGACTCACCACCGGTTCACTAGAGTTCATCACCGGTGGCGGTGGCTTCACGGTGGTTCCCTCATTCGAGGGTATCCAACCATAAAACCTCCGATTCTCTAAAAAAAATGCAGCGACACTACATGCAATATGATTTCATCACAATAATCACAGACACAAGAATTGATCAAGCAAACCCCGGGTCTCGGCTCAAAACTGAACCCAAACACATATACACACACACTTCGCATGCAAGCATAAACACACACATGCACACTCCAATAACCACTTATATGTGTTAATCAAGAGATTTTGAGAAGGATTGGTGAGAGTTATCAAATAAACAAGGAGTTTACCAAGAGAAAAGAAGAAGAACTGAGAGAGAGAGAGAGAGAGAGAGAGAGAGAGAGAGAGAGAGAGAGAGAGAGAGAGAGAGTAGCCGAGAGAGAGTGTGAGAAAGAAAGAGAGAAGAGAGATTGATATGCTCGGGAAAAAGAAAGAAAAAGTGGGGGGGGATGAGTTTTATACTCAATCAAAATCAAGGGCAATTTAGTACATTTCTAATTCCCTTTTATAAAGTGATTTTCCTTTCTCTTTTTACTCCCATAGATTATTGGTGGAAAAATAAATATATCTCTCTCAGAAAGTTGGAAATTATAGCGATTGACGATTTTAAAACGTAGATCTCGAAATTAGCTTTCCAACCATTACTCATAATAGATTTTTGAGCAAACGGTTAATTTTATATGATTTTCGCAAGTTCGAGCTTATAATAACACTTTTCCACTTAAAAATCAATTTAAAATACAAAGACCACCAAATAAATCCTTTCATCATTTTTAAAAAGTCACTAGGACTATTACAAAGATAACAAAACAAATCCCATGTTTTTATCTTACTCGGATAATTTTATAAAAATGCGCGAGGGTTAAATAAACCTTTATTTAAATCAAATAATTCCTTTAAATTCATAAAAAATGTCACAGAGCACATAGTCATGCACACAGACAAGGAATCACACATATACGATCACATAACGACTCATGTCTGATCATAGATTTTATCCCTCTTTAATCTTTATCATTTTCTATGCGTACCGGGTCACGTTCAGCCTGACGGCCCGACGCTCAGCGTTTCGATTACGCTTCTAATTATCATTATCGATCGACATGTCACTTAGGAGGAAATACTTTATTTACACCTTCATTTCTTTCAATCACACATAATTCATATTTTATATTCTTTAACTTCTTATTAGGACGGGTTCCGTTCTACCTGACGGCCCGACGATATAGCTTATCTTCTAAGCTGACTCTTTAAATTGGAACGTTTTTATTTACGCTCCTATATTCTAATATACAGAAAAGACAATTAATCAGCACTTAGTTACATAATTATAATCACATCACATAATGCATACTTTATTGACTTAATTACGTCACAAAATTCTCAATCGTCACAAGATCTACTTTTTCATAAATAGAAATGACAAGTGACAGTTTAGAAAAGCTAATAGCATGTCTTATTACACACTGTGTAAACCAGCAGTTAACTAAGTTATAAAGTTAACACTGGTCCTTTAGTTAGTAGCAACAATTTAGATCAAATTTCTTGTAACACTCTCAAGGAGAAGCTAAGCTCTTTATCAACAAAGAGCCTAGAAATTTTGCAGCAAAACAGTCTTAATTTTAATATAAAATTAAGTGAGTTTTGAAGATCTGTGTTCTTTATTTTCTGCAAGCTTAAATTATGCATGAACACATTTCACTATAAGATTCAATTTACTTTGTTCAACCATAAACATTCAAGAATAGCACAAAAACAGTAAAACATATTCACCCCCCCCCCCCCTGTATGTTATTCATTTCCTAACATGCAGCCCTTTGAACTCTTTCCTTTCCAACATCAATTTGAGCACTTGAGCTTTGACCAATTAGAACAGTCTCATTAGCCTTAGATTTAGATTGTTGAAATCTAGCCTCAATCTCCCCCTTAGTCTTAGTGACAGGCATGAGGCGGGGAGTTGGAATTTCTGGCATTACTTGTTCAGGTAGGGAAGATAGTGGTATGTTGAGTTTTCCCATGATGGCCCCCAAAGCAACAGAATTCTGCATTTGAAGGTGCTTATGAGAGTCCACCAGGATCTGGATGTCAGTTTGTTGAATCTTGACAAGAGAAGTCAAGGCTTGGACTTGTGCACTGGGAGAAGCATTTGAGGTCTGCAATTCTGAGACTTGAGTTTGAAGAGATTGGATTTGCAGATTTGTGGAAGTGGATCCAGGCTGATAAGAGCTAGTAGATGTTGAGTAACCAAAGGTTGCTTCTACAGCCTGTTTGGAACCATCCATGAGCAAGGCTGAAGGCTCATATCTGCTTTGATGAAATTGCTCCAACTTGACCTTTGTGTCATTGGAATGACTTATTTGTTGTTAGAGCACTGTATGAAGAGAGATAAAGGATTGTTTGAGATTTTTGACTTCCCTTTAAATGGTATCAATATCCATTCTAGTCATTTGATCAGCAAAATGCTTGAACTTGGAAGTGATTTTTACTTGAGATGGTATAATCTCATCCATTTTATCCTTCACTAGCTTCCTGATCATATCTTCATGAAAAGTCAATCCCAGTTCTAGTGCTTTTCCAAAGAGATGGAAAATTTTGAGTTGAGCCTTTGAAACTTCATTGACTGCATCATAGACTTCACTACGTGTCAGTGACTTAGAATTGTTGCCCAAAATTGTCAAATAATCTTCCTTGAACTTAGCTAAAACATCCTCCATTTCCAGAGTATAGTCCTGGCTCAGCCAAGCATCACGGTTGCCATCCTGTTCAGCTTCATTTATAATTTTGGTTTGTTGTTCTTGGACATCTGATTGATAGGAGAGCATGATTGCTTGATAGTCCTGGTTAGACATGTCAGAAGTCAGCAATTGTTGAGAGATTTGAGTTAGGCCTGCAAGATGATCTACCCTGAACTCTTCAAGATTTGATTGAGGTGCAGCTTTTTGGAGCAAGTTAGAGACAAGGTGTGGTTGTTGAGATTGCGAGGTGGATGGTAGAGATTCAGAACCACCTGTGATTAAAGTCATAGTTTTACTCACAGATTGCTATGTGTTTATGACAGTGTGTTGTCCTCCACTTGTAGTGGGAACCTCCAATTGAATTGGAGGGGATTTGACTGGGTTACTGTCATGTACATCAGCCTCAAACCCTTGTGTGGCTTGCACCACACTATCACCTGAATGTGCTATACTTGCCTCCCCCGTAGCAGGATCATTGGCAATTGTACTCCTAGCATTAACTGCTAAAGTAATTTATGCTCGGGTTTTGAGGGGAGTTGTTCCTACATGAGGAACCTCCAATTGAATTGGAGAGGATTTAGATAGCTCTCCCTCAGGAGTACTACCCTGAAACCTTACAGTCTGTGAAGACTGATTTGTACATGAAGGTGCATTTAGTATCTTCATGAGGTCTTCAGTAAAAACTAATGAATCCCCCATGATTTTCATGGTATCTGTTAGATATATTTGATAATGTCATGGCTAATATGTTTTATGTTTAGCTTTCAGATCTTACTTGAACAGGATAAATCAGTACTTAACTGTTGATCAGTACTTATACTGGAAGTCAGGACTTAAGGATATCAGTACTTATGTTATCAGGAGATAATCATCAGAAGATAGATATCAGAACTTAAGTGCTGAAGGATGATCAGATAAAGACAGTAGCTGATTAAAGGAAAGAAGATCAAGATAAACATAAGAAGAGATATGCATGAAGAAGGAATTATGTGAAGAATGGAATACTTGGAAGAAAAGATATCTGATTGATATATTTTAGGAAGCAGAATTATATTCCATATCAATTAGCGATTATCTTGTAACTGTGTAGTATATAAACACAGACATAGGGTTTACACTATAAGTGTTATCATTATTCGAGAAGATTATTCATTGTAACCCTAGCAGCTCTCGTGATATTGTTCATCACTGAGAGGTAACAGTTGCATACTGTAACAGAGTTTATTGTTTCAATAAAGTTTGTTTTCTGTTACTTAAGTTCTTAAAGTTCGATTTGAGTGTACTATACACTGTATTCACCCCCTCTACAGTGTGTGTGTGACCTAACAAGTGGTATCAGAGCCTATCTGTTAACACACATACAGTTAAAGATCCAAACAGAATCATGTCGGACACAGAAACTCCAACTAAGCCTACCAAAACTGAGGAACCACCAAAGACACAAATTCAGAGTCGGTATGAGACCATCAGAGTTCCCATACTGAGGCCATCTGAATATCCCATATGGAAGGTAAGGATGACCATGTTCCTGGAAGCAACAGATCCAGAATACCTTGATAGAATCAAGGAAGCCCCTCACAAACCAACCAAGCTCGCTGTTGCAGTTGCAGGTGAAGCAGCAAAGACCGTACCAAAGGAGAAGAGTGATTATACTGCTGAAGATATAGCATCAATTTCTAAGGATGCTAAGGTACGACATTTACTGCATAGTGCCATTGATAATGTAATGTCAAACAGGGTAATCAACTGCAAGACTGCTAAGGAAATATGGGATGCTCTGGAAACAAGGTGTCAGGGAACTGACACAATTAAGAAGAACAGGAAGACAATACTCACTCAAGAGTATGAACACTTTGACTCAAAGACTAATGAGTCATTGAATGATTTATATGATAGATTTGTCAAACTTTTGAATGATTTGTCATTGGTTGATAAAGAATATGAACTTGTAGATTCAAACCTTAAGTTCCTGTTAGCTCTTCCTGAATGCTGGGATTTGAAGGCAACGACAATAAGAGACAACTATAATCTTGATGAAACAACTCTTGGCGAAATCTATGGTATGCTCAAGACTCATGAGCTTGAGATGGAACAAAGAAGCAAGAGGAAAGGAGGAAAGTCAAGGACAGTTGCTCTTAAGGCTGAAGAAGAATCCCCCAAAGCAGCTTCCTCAAAGAAAGACAAGGGTAAAGCTCTTTTCATAAAGTCTGATACTGAGTCATCAAGTTCTGAGAGTGATGATGACTCAGATTCTGAAAGCTTGCCTGAGACTGATGCTGATGAGGAGATGATGAAGTTGTATGCTCTTATGGTGAAAGGAATCACAAAGATTGCATACAGGAAGTTCAGGAAGGGAAAGAAGTTTTCCAGGAAAGGCATAAGTTCTGATAAGAAGAATTTCAGAAGATCTGAAGGCAGAGGAGGAAAGTCTCACAGAGGAGATTACACCAATGTTAAATGCTATAACTGTGGTGAGAAAGGCCACATATCTCCTGATTGCAAGAAAGTAAAGGGTGACAAAGGCAAGGCTCTTGTCACAAAGCAGAAAAGCTGAACAGACACCTCAGACTCTGAAAGTGAGGAGAACTATGCATTGATGGCAAATGCTGATAAATCAAGTTTTGAGAGCAGTTCTGAAGCTGCTGAAACAAAGGTACCTCAGACTACTTATGCTTTTCATACTGATGATATTAATGAGTTAAGAAGATATCTTAAAACCATGTTTGTTAGTTATAGAGATCAAACTTTAACATGTGAGAGATTAACTTCTGAAAATCTTGCATTTAAGAAAAGAAATGATTTCTTAGAAAAAGAGTTAGTCATGTTCCATCAAACTCAGAAGGATAGAGATGATGCCTTTTATGTTAGGGATGAAGTGCTAAAAATGAATGAATCTCTAAAAACTGAGTTAGAAAAGGAAAGAGAGATTATCAGGACTTGGACTAACTCTGGCAAAACAACTCAAAATTTGCTAAGTAGTGGAAACTGGAAAGAGGGCTTAGGTTATGGAGAAGATAAGAATGATAAAGGAACTGAAGAAATTAAGCCTGTTGATAAGCAAAAGCCAAAGTTAAAACCTGTTAAGTTTTAACTGTAAAGTCTGAAAATGAGAAATCAGAAGTTACAAAGGAATTAACTTCTGACAAACTAAAACAGGAAAAGACAGCTAAAGTGAACATAGGCTTAATGACAAAGAAGCAGCTTAAGCATAAGCTGAAAGATGTTAAGAATGCAAACAAGGTAAAATCACCTAGGAAAAATAGGAATGGAAAGGAAGGTGTGAATAAAAGAAATAATTATAAACCTGTTCCTGATGCTTCTAGGAAAACATGTCATAACTGTGGAAGTTCTAACCATCTGGCTTTTTTTGCAGGAAGAATAAGAATATTAACTCCTTACCTTCAAAATCAGGAGTTAAGAGTCAGTCTGTTAGATACAAACCACAAAATCCTTGTTTTCATTGTGGTAGTTTATGGCATTCCATTTATACTTGTAAGGAATATCATAGCTTGTACTATGATTATTATCAAATAAAACCTTCTTTGAAGAAAGTTTCCATTGTTCCTTCTAGTGTAAATTCTGATTCAAAGTCTGATAGTGTAAGTTCTGATAAGAAAAATGTTAACATAAACTCTGATGCTAAATCCGCTGCAAAGGTTAACAAACTTAATAAGGCTAAAGGATCCAAGAAAGTCTGGGTCCTTAAAACTAATAATTAGTGGTCTTTGTGATTGCAGGGCAACAGGAAAAATATTCTAGTTCTGGACAGTGGATGTTCAGGACATATGACTGGAAATAAGGCCCTGCTATCAGACTTTGTGGAGAAAGCTGGCCCAAGTGTTTCTTATGGAGATGGCAACATTGGAAAAATATTGGGATATGGCAATATCAATCTTGGAAATGTCATAATTAAAGAAGTAGCTCTGGTCTCAGGACTTAAACACAACCTACTGAGTATAAGTCAAATCTGTGACAGAGGTTATCATGTTGATTTCTTTGAAGAACACTGTGAAATTGTGAGTAAATCTAAAGGCAAAGTTGTTCTGAAAGGATACAGGCGTGGTAACATTTATGAAGCTAAGCTTTCAACAAGTACTGATGGTTCTGCAATCTGTCTAATGAGTAGAGCATCAATTGAAGAAAGATGGAATTGGCACAAGAAACTCTCTCATTTAAATTTCAACAATATAAATGAACTGGTCAAGAAAAATCTTGTGAGAGGACTGCCAAAGACAGTATTTGCTCCTGATGGTCTTTGTGATTCCTGTCAGAAAGCCAAACAAAGAAAATCTTCATTCAAGAGCAAGACTGAATCATCAATTCTTGAGCCTTATCATCTACTACATGTTGATCTATTTGGTCCAGTAAATGTCATGTCTATTGCAAAGAAGAAGTATGCGTTGGTCATAGTGGATGAGTTCACCAGATATACATGGGTGTATTTCTTGCACACAAAAAGTGAAACTGCATCTATCTTGATTGATCATGTCAAACAGCTGGATAAAATGGTCAAAGATTTTGTGAAAATTTTAAGGAGTGATAATGGCACTGAGTTCAAGAATTTGATAATGGAAGAGTTCTGTAAAAACCATGGAATAAAGCAGGAATTTTCTGCTCCTGGAACTCCACAGCAAAATGGAGTTGTTGAAAGGAAGAATAGAACTCTCATTGAAGCTGCACGTACAATGCTTGAAGAAGCAAAGCTTCCAACCTATTTCTGGGCTGAAGCTGTGCAGACTGCTTGTTTTACTCAAAATGCAACACTCATTAACAAGCATGGAAAGACACCATATGAGATGGTGAAGAAAAAGAAGCCAAATCTGAAATACTTTCATGTATTTGGATGCAAGTGTTTTGTTCTCAAGACTCATCTTGAACAGCTATCAAAGTTTGATCTAAAAGCTGATGAAAGAATCTTTGTTGGATATCCACTTTCCACAAAAGCCTTCAGAGTCTATAATTTGAGAACAAAAGTGGTCATGGAATCTATCAATGTCTCTTTTGATGACAAGAAGATTACTGGTCTTGAAGATTTCATTGACCATGATCAGCTGAGATTTGAAAATGAAGACTCAAATTCTGATACTGAAACTCCTGACAGTCTAAGTCCTGATACTGTAAACTCTGATGGATTAAACTCTGATGTTATTGAAATTGTGGTAACTACGTCAAAAGAAGATGCACCTATGCAGGGGGAGCATACTCAAGATCCTACCACAGCTCAAGAAACATCAGAACATACATCTGGCTCTTCAAGTTCTGATTCGTCAAGTTCTGATAAGCCAAGTTCTGATAGTGCTGAAAATCTAAATACTGAAGAATCCAACTCAGAGAGCACAATTTCAGGGGGAGCATCAGAAAATGAAAATGAAGATAGCATGGATCATGGGGAGCATCCAGTTCTAGAGAAAACCTTCCATCTGCAAGGAAGTGGACAAAATCACATACACCTGATTTGATAATTGGAAATCCTGATGCAGGTGTCAGAACTAGAACAGGTACTTCAAATGAATGTCTCTACAATTCTTTTCTCTCTCAGACTGAGCCAAAGAAAGTTGAAGAAGCTCTTCAAGATGCTGATTGGGTGCAAGCAATGCAGGAAGAGTTAAATAAATTTGAAAGAAACAAAGTCTGGACCCTAGTGCCAAGACCAAAGAATAGATCTGTTGTTGGTACAAAATGGGTATTCAGAAACAAAACTGACAGTGATGGCATAATTACAAGGAATAAGGCAAGGCTGGTTGCAAAAGGATATTCTCAACAGGAAAGAATTGATTATGATGAAACATTTGCACCAGTTGCTAGGTTAGAAGCCATAAGGATATTTTTGGCTTATGCTGCTCACAAAAAGTTTACTGTCTTTCAAATGGATGTGAAAAGTGCTTTTCTCAATGGAGAATTGGAGGAGGAGGTATATGTTGAACAACCTCCAGGCTTTGTAGATACCAAACATCCAGATTATGTCTACAGGCTTGATAAAGCACTTTATGGACTTAAGCAAGCTCCTAGAGCATGGTATGAGACTTTAGCTCAGTTTCTTCTGGAAAGTGGATTTAACAGAGGAACAATAGACGAAACACTATTCTACCTCAACCATGGAAAGGACTTACTTCTGGTTCAGATTTATGTTGATGATATCATTTTTGGGTCTACAAATGACAAACTTTGCAAGAAGTTTGCCAAACTAATGCAGTCAAGATATCAGATGAGTATGATGGGAAAACTTAGCTATTTTCTGGGCCTTCAAGTCAAGCAGAATGAAGAAGGCACTTTTATTTGTCAAACCAAGTACACCAGAAACTTGCTGAAGAATTTTGGAATGCAAGATTGTTCAAGTTCATCCACTCCAATGGCCACTGCAACAAAACTGGATAAGGATACCGGTAAATCAGTAGATATTACTGACTACAGAGGTATGATTGGCTCTCTACTCTATCTAACTGCTAGTAGACCTGATATCATGTATGCTACTTATCTTTGTGCAAGATTTCAAGCAGATCCAAGAGAACCTCACTTAACAGCTGTAAAAAGAATCTTTAAGTATCTTAAAGGAACAGCTGCTCTGGGATTATGGTATCCTAGAGAATCAGATTTTAAACTAATAGGTTACTCAGATGCAGATTTTGCAGGTTGCAAAATTGACAGGAAAAGCACAAGTGGAAGCTGCCAATTTCTTGGAGGCAGATTGGTTTCTTGGTACAGCAAGAAACAAAAGTCAATTTCCACATCAACTGCAGAAGCAGAGTATATTGCTGCAGGAAGCTGTTGTGCACAGATTCTTTGGATGAAGAATCAGTTACTGGATTATGGGTTAACATATTTCAAAATCCCTATTTACTGTGATAATCAAAGTGCTATTGCTATGACAGGTAATCCAGTTCAACACTCTATGACAAAGTACATCAGCATCAGGTACCACTTCATTAGGGAACATGTGGATGAAGGTACAGTGGAATTGCACTTTGTTCCAACAGATCAACAACTAGCGGATATCTTCACAAAACCACTATGTGAAGCCACTTTTATAAGATTGGTAAATGAACTTGGAATGGTCTCAGGTTCTTTTTCTACATCTGTCTAGTTTTGTTCTGATGCATCAGACTTTATGATCAATATTTACAGAATGTAATCTCTTTGTTTATTTTGTGCTTAATTGAAATACACGTTTAAGTACTGATTGTTGTCTGATATATGTTTCTAAACTCTGATAAGTGATATGTCTGTTCAAGTAACTATTCAATCCTATGAGGATAACTGTGCTAGATACTGACCTATTAGTCTTCAATAAACATATGATTCCATATAAGAAGTAATTATTTCAGTGGAAATCTTATGACACTAGCAAATTCTGATAATTGAGCTTAGTTGAGTTTACTTTGTATATCTTATTACTAAGTCACAAATTAGAATAATGCTACTCATCTGTTAAGTTCTGATACTAGTAAAACTGCTGAATGTACTAAGTGCTGATAAACCTCACTTATCAAAAGAAAAAGCAAAAAGATCAAAGAATAAAATCAGGTACTCCTTTGAGATCTAGAGTAAAAATGTGGAAGGGACGACCCAAGTGCATTGCTGGTATTAAGTAAATATGCATTAGAAAAGCAAAATATTTTCTTGGTGACTTTTCACACTCTATGATTACTGGAGAAATACTCTGATAATAGCATAAATTCTGATAAACAGTCGTGACTCACTTACACTGAGAAGCCACTGTAAAATAGAATTTCAAAAGATGCATAAAATTAGCACAAAACTGTTGAGGTGGACTCAAGCATGAACTCATTCATCAGTAGGTTTCAGGACAATGCCAGCTCTTTAGCAAAATTTTAGTTATGCCTTATTTCTAAGATGTACTGAAGTGAATCAGACTTTACTCTTTGTCTGTTATTTAGCTTAATGCACACACTAATCATTCCATCTGAATGATGAAAATTATTGTGTAGGTCTCTGTTATTCTAGATAAATAGTCATTGTGTCACTTTGCATAAATTCTGAGGACAAGCTCTGGTTTCATATTCTGATGATTATGTTCTGAAGAGTATAACTCAGAACTTGTATGAGGACTTACTAAGATGGGCATTCCTTCTTCGAGTTAAGAAATTATGTTCTGATGACTGTTAAGTTCTGGTATAGGTCTAAGTTCTGATTTCTCAGTCTAATCCTTTACTTGGCTTATCTGTGAATAAAATTTGGTAACAGTCTCAGTTCGAACTAGAATATGTTGAAGTGGAAGATTAATAGTCACTATGGTTAGGGTTAATGGTATTTGTACCTGAACAGTCCAATGTTACTTATTTCTTGTGCGTTTTAAACCGTGATTCCTCTTTCCAATGAATGTTATTCTTTTTCAAAATCTAGGGAGACGAGGTAGAATTAATTCTACCTGTCAGCATTCAATTTCTCTGCGTCTCCTGGCATTCTCTTGCCTATATAACCACTTCACATCAGCCTTCCCATCACACTTTTATCACAAACTCACTCTCGTTTTTCATTTATCATCACAAATGGCTGCATTTGGCTGGTTCTACAATTATGGTGATGAGACTGTGCATGTCTTTTTGAATGGAATTCCAACTCCATACCCTATCACCAACATTCCTCACAATCTCTGGATTCAATTTCCAGAGGTTATCAAATGTGATCTGGTGGCCGTTCGAAGAGAACTTCATCTTTATCGTCTCCGCCAGCAAGAACGAATCATCCGACTCGCCATTCTGTTTGTCGAGAGTAGGAAGAAGAAGATGACTTAATCTCGTCTTTTTCCTGTTTTTCTTCATCATCAGCTTTGTCAGGCTTCTTAGCTAGGACTAAAGCTGTTGATGTTAGGTTTAGAAGCTTAGGAAAAATCTTGTATAAGTATTGATGTAATTTCCATTTCATGAATGTATTGTCTTGATATATTAATGAAAGTTGTTTTTACTTCAAGATTTTGTCTCTGAGTTATTTTATCTTTTGTTGATAAATCCTGATTGATATTCTGATGACCTTATAAATTTTGTTTTATATTAAGTTCTGATTCGTTTTCAGCACTTATCTAATTTATCTTAGTCATTTTCATGTGATTTATTTTCAGAATATTAATGATGCAGTGAAAAATAATTCAATCAGTGATAACGGTTTAAATTTTGAATTAAAATTGTTTCTCTTGATAAATGGAACGGTTTTTCCTTGAAACTAGGCAAATGGGTAAGTAATGATTCCTGTTTTCTCGAGCCCAGTAACTGTCCGTTATTACTGCATGTCTGACAGGTGTCCAACGGTAACATTTTTTTTTGAAGTATAAGTACAACAGAGAGAAGATTTCTTTAATCTTTTATTTTCTTCATATTTTATCTCTCTCCTTACTTTTACTCTCTTTCTCTTTATTTCTCACGTTGGTTTTTCATACAGACTGTTCAACCCTCATCCTCCAAGCCAAAGAGGACAAAAACTATTCCTCAAACACCTCAAAAGAGGAGGAGGACTGTACTGAGAGATGAATCTAAAACTGAGGAACAGGTTCCTTCTTCAGAACCTGTTGTAAATGAAGCTGAGAAAGAGATTTCTCAGAAGGATTCCGAAATTGGGGGTTCTAGGCTTCTCAAGAGGCTTAGACGAATGACAGTTCCTGAAACTCCCAAGGAATCCAAATCAACAAAAAAGTACAAGAAACAGAGGGCACAAAGGCCAGTTTCAGATGATGAAGAGGAAGCAGCTAAGGAAGGGGATCAGGAATCTCTGATCTCACAAGCCAAGGAATTTGCTCCAGTCACTTCTTCTCCATCAACTCCATCTCAGGAAGCTGTATCTGACAAGGCTAACTCATCATCTGTGTCTCTTGTTGATCCAGGCACAAGTGCTGATATTGATGTTCAACACTTGGTTGTGTCTGAAGTATTTCTCTTAGAAGCTCCAACAGCACCAAATCCTTCACCTACACCTGTTACTGATGCTGTTCAAACTCCAGAATTATCTAAGACACCTTCTCTGCATCTAGATACTGATGATCAGACTTTAGGTGAGCATCAGGATATGGCTGTTGATCAGAACTTAGAACAAGATCAGCAATTAGAGGATGCTGAAGCCTCCGTTGCTACTCACACTGTTGTTTTATCAGAGGATACTGATTCTGTAAGTTCTGCTGCTGCACATGCTGGAGATACTGGTGATGCTGCTCCAACTGCTCATGTTGTAGATACTGATGCAGCAGGTCCTTCCGGACATACTCCTCCACAGACTCTTCCTAAGTCTGAATTGGTTAAGCAGTTTCTTACCGGGGAAGCACCAGTACCTTGGAGTGAAACTCCTGCAGGTCAGGAGTGGACTAAGGAATGGAACTCAGTTTCATGTGTTCCAACTGACAAGCATCTTGCTGAGCACTTGACTAAAGCTGATGCAATGTTAAATTCTGATGATTTTATAACCCAGCTTAGAGTCACTGCATTGAGTACTAAACATCTACAAGGTCTTCATTCAACTACTCATGCAGAGCTACACAAGATTCAGGAGAACTTTATCAAACAAGAACAAGTTTGGAAAATTGATAAGAAAAAGTTCTTCCAACCTACCATTGACAGGATTGCTTATATTGAGAAGACTCAAGATCATCAACAAGCTCAGATTGATGAAATTATGACAAATCAAGCTTCTCAGCAATCGCAACTTACTGAAATCCAATCCTCAGTGGAATTACTTATCTCTCTTTTACTACCTGCTGATGCCAAAAAGGGGGAGAAGGTAATTAAGTCCAAATGCAAAACTAACAAGACACTGCAAGGAAAGGATGATGGAAATGATGACCAAGGATACTCTGGAATGGGTAGCTGTCATAGTCAAGGTAGAAGGTTTACATCAAGACAAGCTAGTCACAGGACAAGTTCTGATACTGGGAAAAGAATAAGTTCTGCTGCTGGTAAAAAGTTAAGTTCTGATGAACTTTTAGATCTTGATGAGGAAATGTCAAGACGGTTATTTCTTCAAGAAAATCCAGGAATGGACTTGGAAAGTTTAAAGGAAGAAGAAGCCAGGCTTAAATCAGAGAAAGTAATATCTAAATCTGAAGCTTCTGGTAAAAAGCCACTTCCAAAACTCAAAGGTATTGTGATCAAAGAAAGGACACATACTGAAGCAACATTGGCTAGATCACAACCACAGATAGATCCAAGATCCAAGGGTAAAGAAAAGGTTGGTGAACCTATCAAGGTTTATGTACCTTCTGAGGAAGAAGAAATTACTGATGAAAAGGATGATCTTGCTCTGACTTCAAGAAAAGTTCTTAAAACAACCTCTAACATGGCTCAAGTTGTTCAGAGTAAAGAAATTGTAAGTTCTGATATTCAGAAGAAGCAAGTAACCTCTGACATAGCTCAAGTTAACTTGATATCGAAAATAGATCAAAGACACTCCTACCAGGATTCACTAAAGCAAAATAGACTCAATCTTTGAAGACTACTACAAGTGGTTTTGAAGCAAGAGTAGTCACTGGAAAGGAAGCAAGAGATAAAACTGGATTGGGAAGTGCTGATGAAAGAAGAGTACACAACACTACCAATGATCCAACTTCCTTGAGTGAACCGGGTATTGGAGCAACTCCTGAGAGATTGAATCAACTGGAATCTGTACAGATGGTTTACCATACCTACTTGAAAGAATACATCATATTGTATTTCATGACAGATGGTAGGGTTTATCATATAAGACAAAATGCCATTCCATTGAAGTATTTTGAAGAATTGGAGCATGTACATTTCTTACTTCAAGTGGATGACAGAATAATAGGAACTGCTGCAAACTACTTAAAAGAACAGATTCAGAGACAGAAAAGGCTTTATTCTGTTAAGTCTGACAGCACATATGTTCCAAAGTACAGAGATCACAATGGTGATATTGTTGATATGAAGCCTAATATTGCACAGATCAGAACATATCTTGGTATTAAGGGACTTGAATTCAATCTGGAGTCTGACAAAGCTTATGTCATAAGACTAGATCAGGAGTTGAGAAAAGCAAAGATCAATGATCTCAGAGCTGCAATCTTTCAAACTGGTGAAGATTCTGCAGAGCTTAAAGATGTCAAAAGGAGAATGATTGATGAACTCAGATATGCTGAGAAATGTTTGTTGAAGAACTATCTCAGAACAACTCCTGACATCAGAGAGATCAGAAAATGATGAAGCCAAGTCGAGATCTACAACTGCTTAAATTCTGATATTTATACAGACTGAAGTTGTTATCAGAAGTTGAAATTGGTAAAAGATTTAAGGACTGTAAGTTGTAGTTATCTAGTCTAATTCTCATGCATTTGTACTTAATGTTTTTGACATCATCAAATATCTGTTAAACTTGTATATTATGCTAATTTACAAGTTGGGGGAGATTGTTAGATATATTTGATAATGTCATGGCTAATATGTTTTATGTTTAGCTTTCAGATCTTACTTGAACAGGATAAATCAGTACTTAACTGTTGATCAGTACTTATACTGGAAGTCAGGACTTAAGGATATCAGTACTTATGTTATCAGGAGATAATTATCAGAAGATAGATATCAGAACTTAAGTGCTGAAGGATGATCAGATAAAGACAGTAGCTGATTAAAGGAAAGAAGATCAAGATAAACATAAGAAGAGATATGCATGAAGAAGGAATTCTGTGAAGAATGGAATACTTGGAAGAAAAGATATCTGATTGATATATTTTAGGAAGCAGAATTATATTCCATATCAATTAGCGATTATCTTGTAACTGTGTAGTATATAAACACAGACATAGGGTTTACACTATAAGTGTTATCATTATTCGAGAAGATTATTCATTGTAACCCTAGCAGCTCTCGTGATATTGTTCATCACTGAGAGGTAACAGTTCCATACTGTAACAGAGTTTATTGTTTCAATAAAGTTTGTTTTCTGTTACTTAAGTTCTTAAAGTTCGATTTGAGTGTACTATACACTGTATTCACCCCCTCTACAGTGTGTGTGTGTGACCTAACAGTATCATCAAGGTCTACCCCATCTAGTAGCCTCTCACCATCTAATTGAAGTGTCTGGGTGGTGAGCAAGGTTTCTTGAACCAAGTTACTTGAGTGAGCTTGCACTTGAGAATTAAATTCAAGTGCTGTTGGTAGAGAAGAAATTTGGGATATGAGAGATTGTTGTTTAGATGTGAGTGTTGGCAGCTCCCCCTGAATGAATGAGGGAGCTTCAAAAGATGTGCTCTCAATGTGTGTGCCATCCTTATTTCTCCTACCACACACTTGAATTGCTTCAGGTGCAGGCTGTACAGACTCTGCACAGGGTGCATTGGGGTGAATGCTCTTTTCAATATACACGCCATGTTGAGAGGATGTATCTAAAGTCTGTTTAGTCCCCATTTTTACAACTGCATCTTGTTGGGAGGATATAGAGGTAGCTTGAGTGGTCAACTCAGATTCCTTACTTCTTTTTTATCTTTTGACTAAGGGTGACTCAGTTTCAGTTTGGTCCTCACCACTCTCAGTTATAACTAATAAAGTTACCCCATTTCTCTTCTTTTTACTCACCTCATCCTTTTAAGAAGATGGGGTGGTTGGTTTCCTAGCTTCTATAGGTTTTGAAGGAACATGTTCAACATGGGTAAGTTCCTGTAGGTGTGCCTGTGTTTGTACTTCCACAGGCTCAGAAACCATTGTTGTACTAGGTTGACTTGTACTTGTTCTCATGTCTGGCATAGGATAAGGATAGGTCTTAAATCTTTCAATCATGAAAGGTGTTAATCTAAGACCCGCCTGTACCTTATTTTTAGTAATAAGTGATCCAAATAGAATTTTGGACACTTGTTTATAATTGCCAATTAGTGACCTATCTACTCCTTCTAGCATATGTATGTCATTAACTTTATGGTTTAAAGCAGACATGATAAATCTAGGAAGGAAGATTTCTTTACCTCTTGACTCCATTGGCATTGTCAGCCTGGTGCTCAGCTCCTCCAATATGTAGTGTCCTACATTGATCTATTTGTTGTGAGCCATGGAGTAGACCAGCTTCTGGATAACGCTGGATATATTGTCAAATCCTGACTTTCTGCAAGTGAAGGCCCTTATTACTGAGTCAAACAAGAGGGACCACTCTCTCCTCAAGTTCTTCTTGTTCATGCTAGCCAAGTTGATCTTCTCAGAATAGTTGATAAAGTCCATGACTTCATAGAGTTCATCCTGAGTTGGGATCCCCACCACCTTGTTAGTTGGAATGTTTAAGGCCAAGTTCATATCAGCTTCAGTTATTTCCACCTATTATCCTTTGATTTGACAGTTGACAACCAAGCTTGAAGATTGATCCTCATGAATAACTGTTCTAGCCACAGCTGAGTTACAGAAGTCACCCAATACATCCAGATACAGAACTGGGTTAGCTGTGAGAGCTCCAACAAAATAGGTTTCAGATAAAAACTTAACAAAGCTTTTGAAAGCTTCAGGAGCTTGATTGGCATCTAAAAATGCAAGAAATTTGGTCTCCTTGGGGATGAAGGGTGCAATATTGTTGGCTACCATTGATATAAGTATGAAGTTTAGTGGGTAAAAGAAATTTGTGAGAAAGGAGGAAAAACGAGAGAGAAATCGGTTTTGGATTGAAAGCTAGGTCACTTGAGATCTCGAAAGTTGGTAGTATGTATATGTATTGAGATGTCTGGGTATTTATAGTAAAAGCAAATGACTTGTCGAGAACTCAAAAATAGACGTTTGGAATTAGTCTATCGAGAAGTCATTTTAAGAAATGAAAAACATATCGAGAAGTCATTTTAAATTACTCTTATAGAGAACTAAAAATTGACTTATCGAGATGTCAAATAAATACTCAGTTTTTCCAAAAATGGACTGAATTAATTTCAACTTTTATTTGAATAAATTCAAAATAACATTAGAATAAATTTTCCAAAAGCATTTTACCAAAATAATTTATTAAGTTAAATTATTTCAGTTTTGAGTTATTGAGAAGTCTAAAAATTATACTTGTAGAGAACTCTGTGAATTAACACTACTAGAGAACTCCACAAGGACTTATTGATAAATCATAATAAAGCTTATCGAGAAGTCACTCGAGAAGTCCGTGAATTGACTTATCGAGAACTCACTCGAGAAGTCTTAAAATGACTTGTCGATAAGTCAGTTAGACTTATCGAGAACTTAGTTCTCTATATACTTTTGAACACTTTAATTTTTCCTTGTGTTAATTTCACATATTAAGAATGTAAATTAAAAACTGAGCAGTTTACTTTTAATTTCAAAAATTCCAAGTCAAGGATTTTATTTTAAAAAATAAATATGCAGAGATTTTTGAAATATTTATCATTTATATTTCAATTAATTTCCAATTAAATCAAATTTATATTAATTTACTAGAAATTAATCTGCTGCAAAATATTAGCTGAGTTCTTGCCTTTGGATGAAGAATTAAGCATTCCAATTTCACCTACAAGTCTAGTGAAAGTTGCTTCATCCAAAGGTTTAGTAAAAATATCAGCTAACTGTTTTTTTGTTGGAACAAAAATGAGCTCTATGGTACATTTGTAGCATGTTCTCTAATTAAATGGTACCTTACATCAATATGCTTTATCCTGGAATAACTAACTGTGTTAGGTCATACAACACTGTAGAAGGGGATTGAATACAGTGTAGAATACAATCAAATCGATTTAACGCACAAGTAACAGAAAACAGATGTATTCGATATAACAAACTCTATTACAATGGAACTGTTCTCTCTCAGTGATGAACAAATATCACGAGAGCTGTTAGGTTACAATATATGATCTTCTCGATGATCGTAACTCTTATAGAGTAAACCTATGTCTGTGTTTATATAGACACACAGTTAAAAGATAACTTCTAGTTGATATGGAATATAATTATGTCTCCTAAAATATATCAACTAGATATCTTATATAATTCTTCTAGTCCTCAAACTCTTTCCATGCATATCTTATTCCGTATTAGTTTCGATCTTCTTTCCTGTAAATCAGCTTCATTCCTTAACTGTTAGCCCTCCAGTACTTAAGTTCTGATATCCATCTTCTGATATTATCTTCTGATAATCTAACATCTGATACTCTTAAGTCCTGACTTCCAGTAAGTCCTGATTCCAGTAAGTACTGATATTTCCTGTTAATTAAAATCTAAAAACTAAACATGAAATATATTAGACATGACATCTCAAATATATTCAACAATCTCCCCAAACTTGTAAATTATGCAAGAATATACAAGTTAATAGATTTGATGATGTCAAAAACATTTAAGTTCAAATGCAATAAGAGTTTAATAAGACTATTAATTACAACTTACAAAATATCCAGCTTTACCAACATCAATGAATCAATCTGAATCCATAATGATTCTTAACAAAATCATTTATCAGATTATCTTCAGCTTTCTTCAGAACTTCAGCTAACTGTGCTTTGACCTGCATCAGTTCTTCTTCTTTACTATCACCAATTTGATAAATGGTTGTTCTGAGAGCTTGAATGGATGTTCTTTCAAGTCCATCACCAAGTCTGATAACCTTAGGATGTGAAGAGTTTTCATTATAACATAAGCATCTTCCTTTCAGAATAACTTCCACCTTAGCAGAATTCTTCAGCATAGGAATTTCTCTTCCATCACCTTCAGTAATCATTGGACTGTAATGAGAAGTCTTTGTACCAGAGATTCTGAATAGATCTCTTATAGCCTTCAAAATATATTCTGACCATCTTCTTGTAACATCAGATTTTACTTCCAGAAGATAATGAATATGTTGAAGTTCTCTAATAGACTTCTTTAATACATCAGAATCAGCTAATCTATAAGTCCTTCCATCATTGAGAAATAAGATTAATTTCTCTTTCAGATTCTCCTTATCATGAGCATCTATCACAACTTGAGTAGACAACACCTTGTTAAGGTGCCTTTGTTTGATTTGTTCACATAGTTTGTCTGTCAGTATGAAAGGATCTCCTAGAGTAACCTCTACTCCTGTTTGAATCTTCTCTTCGTCAGAACCTAATCCAGCTCTATCTCTAAGTTGCTTGGCATTTAACCCAAATGTAGCAAGTTGATTAATCATGAGATTGGATTTTGGTTCAACTGGAGTAGCTTTCTTCCATAACAGCTTCTTCTTATCAGCAATTATCATTTTATCGAAATCAACTTGAGCATTGTCAATAGTTGATGTCTTGATAGCTTGATCAGAATTTGTTGTTTCTTCTGTACCTTCCTGTCCTTTATTCTGAACAACAACTTGAGCAGTGTCAGAGGTTGTTTTAGAATCTTCACTTATCTTTCTTCTTTTCATAATTTGAACAGTTTCATCTTCAACAAGATTATCATCAGATACTTGAACCATTTTACACACTGGTTTCATCAGATCTTGAGAAGTTTTCAAGTCCAGTGACTTGGTTGGTTCATCAATTTTTCCTTTCCCTTTGTCTTTGGGATTACTCTCAGTCTGTGACCTAATTCTGAACTTTGAAGTTTCAAATTTTGACTTTTCCTTGATCACAATGCCCTTTTCCTTTGGCCTTGGAGGTTTCTTTGTATCAGAAGCTTTAGACTTAGGATTTGTCTTCTCAGCAGCAAAAATAGCTTCTTCCTCCTTGAGAGTTTCTAAATCCATTCCTGGATTGTGTTTCAGAAATAATCTTCTTGTTATCTCCTCATCAAGTGTCTGGATTTTAGGATCTTTGTAATAAATAGTAGTCTGCTTCCCCTTTAACTTCAGAGTTCACAAGAACTTCTGAGAGTCTTCAGATCCTGACTGAATCAGAATATCAAAACTTGACATCAGACTTTGCTTATCACCACTTGACTTAGTCTTTGAGCATTTACAGCATCATAACTTGATTTGTTCTGAATAGAAGATTTTCCTTGAACTTTTCTTTGACCTCTGCTCTTTTCAGAGTTTCCATGGTCATCACCTTTATCATCTTTTTTCTTCAGTTCTTGAGTAGGTGAGCATTTGGACTTAACCACCTTCTCCCCCTTTTTGGCATCATCAAGAAGTAAGAGAGAAAGATGAAGTTCAATTGAAGATTGGATTTCATCCAACTGAGCTTTCTGAGAAGCTTGATTAACCAGAACCTCAGCAATTTGGGCATGTTGCTTCTCTTGAGTTTTCTCAATGGCTGCAACTTTTTCAGAAATAGGTCTGATATACCTGTTTTTGTCAAGCTTGAGTACCTGATCGAGCTTATCAGCTTGTTCTCTGAGTGTATCAACCTTTTCATGAGTAGCAGTATGTAGACCTTGAAGATGTTTTGTAGACAGAGCTGTGATCTTGAGTTGTGTCTTGAAATCAGAATTTATGAGCAACTCATCAGCTTTTGCAATATGCTCTGTCAGAATTTTAGAAAATGGAATAAAATATGATTCATTCCACTTCTTGGTCAACTCAACACCTCTGTGAGTATCCTCCCTTAGGAATAGGTGCTTCTTTTACAACAAATTTCTTCACCAATTCTTCCTTGCCCAGAATAGGTACTGGAGTCTCAGCAGAAACACTGTCATCAGAATTTGAGGAAGACTCATTATGTTCTGATAGCTCAACACTGTATGAAGCAACTGGAGATTCAGGAATAACATCATCTAAATTCTGATCAACAGAATTTATCTCCAGAGTTGGTGTCTTTGATGTAGATGGAGCTTCCAGATAAATAACTTCAGGTATATTCAAATTATGAATATCTATTTCAGAAATATCAGTTTGTTCTTTAGCATCGTCTGTAGCTTTAATAGGAGAGACGGGGGGTAAGAATTGTGTCATTAGCAGTGTCTTTGGCTTGAGCTGGAAGGGCTTCAATAATGATTGGTTCTTGTGAGATCAGAGATTCCTGATCCCCTTCCTCAGCTTCTTCAGTATCTTCTGATATAGCCTTAGCCAAATACCTCCTTGCCTTCATTTTCTTCAATCTCTATGCCAATGAAGGAGTTGCTTCAGCAGCATCAGAATTTACAAATCTCCTTTTCAAAGTATCAGAACTTTGAGCTGTTGTTTCTTTCTGAGAAGTAACATTCTCAGCTTCAACTATCACAGGTTCAGATGCATGAACTCATGTTTCAACTATCACAGGTTCAGATGCATGAACTCGTGCTTCAATTGTCTCCTCAAATCAAAATTTATTATTGACCATTATTAAATCAAAACATTCATCACAGGATAAAGTTAAAAATGATGAAGTAAAGATTAACAAATTGCAATTAAAACATGCACAGTCATATAATTTGAGAAACAAAAAACAAATCTTGCAATTATAGGAAATTTCATTAATATATCATATGAGTACATTTCATGAAATTTATCAATTACATGCAAAAATTACAAGATAGTCCTATTCTAAAGTTCTTAAAATCAACAGCCTTAGTCCTAGTCTAAGAAGACTGACAGAGCTGACGGTGAAGAGAAACGAATGGATGACAGTTAATTCTTCTTCCTATTTTCAACAAAGAGGACAACAAGACGAATGATTTGCTCCTGCTGTTTAAGAATATGAAGATGAACTTCTCTTTGGAAAGACAGCAGATCATTTTGAATATTGCCCGGAAGTTGATTCCAGATGTCGAATGGAATGCTGTTGATAGGATATAGAGTCGGAATTCCATTTCAAAAAATGGTCATAGTTTCTGTGCCATAGCAGTAAAACCAACTAAAATGTGCCATTGTTTGAGAGAAGTGAAAAGATGTGATTTTACTGATGAATGATCGGTCATTTAAATAGGCAATAGAATACCAAGGGACGCGAGGAGTGTTTAACAATTACAAGTAAAAATAATGACCCCTCGACTCCCTAGACTAATGTATAATAATAACAGTCAGTAAAAGATCTAAAGCAAGAGTTAATGGGCACGAGAAATAATTAACAATTACTGTGCACATGCAGTTTTTCAAGACATACACATTAACCACTAACCCATAATGATTATGACTGTTGTTAACTTACCCAAATTTATTCTGATTTAAATATGACTGTTTCAGATTTTACCACAAATAAGTCAAGTAAAGAAAAATGCTACATAAGCATCAAAGATTCCATCAGGATTTAATATCAGAACTTAACTTATATCAGATTAAGCAGTCATCAGAACATGGCTTCTTTACTCAAATAGTGAATTTTTTTTTGTGATTCTTCATACAAATACTGACTTGTTTTCTTTAGAGTTTAATCATCAGAACTTGTCCTCAGAATTTATGCAAATGACACTTAACTGTTTGTCAAAAACAACTTAATCACCACAGTAATTTTCATCATTCATATGGAGTGAAAGTGTGTGCATTCAGCAAAATATCAGATAAAGATTAAAGTCTGATCAACTTCAGTACATCTTAGAAATAAGGCATAACTAAGAAAAATGATTAAAATCTGTCACCAGTCATGATGTCTACTATAGAACAAATTTATGCAAGAGTCCACCTCAACTGTTTGTGCTCATTTTATGCATCTTTTGAAATTCCTTTTTACAGTGGCTTCTCAGTGTAAGTGAGTCACGACTGCTTATCAGAATTTATGTTGTTATCAGTGTATTTCTCCAGTAATCATAGAGTGTGAAAAGTCACCAAGAATTTTTTTTTGCTTTTCTAATGCATATTACTTAAAACCAGCAATGCACTTGGGTCTTCCCTTCCACATTTTTACTCTAGATCTCAAAAGAGTACCTGACTTTTATTCTTTTCTTTTCTTTTGATAAGTGAGGCTTATCAGCACTTAGTTCATTCTTAAGATTTACTGACATCAGAATTTGATAGATAAGAAACAAGAATCTAGTTTGTGACTTAGTAATAAGATACACAAAGTAAACTTGACTAAGCTCAATATCAGAATATGCTTGTGTTAATGAGTTTCCACATAAACAACTAATTCAAACATGGGATTACTAATATGTTAAAGACTACTAGTTCAGCATCTAGCACAGTTATCCTCATTGGATTGAATAGTCACAGAACAATCAAAACACTTATCAGAGTATTTAAATCCATATCAAATAACAATCAACATTTAATGAATTTTCAGATTAAGCACAGATTACATATAGATAATATAATCTGTAAACACTGATCATAAATTCTGATACATGAGAACAAAAACTAAGCAGATTTAGAGAAAGAACCTGAAATCTTTCTAAGTTCATTTACCAATCTTATAAAAGTAGCTTGACATAGTGGTTTTGTGAAGTTATCTGCTAGTTGTTGATCTGTTGGAACAAAATGCAATTCCACTGTACCTTCATCCACATGTTCCCTTATGAAATGGTACCTTATGCTGATGTGCTTTGTTATTGAGTGTTGGACTGGATTACCTGTCATAGCAATAGCACTTTGATTATCACAGTAAATAGGGATTTTAGAAAATTCTAACCCATAATCCAGTAACTGATTCTTCATCCAAAGAATCTGTGCACAACAGCTCCCTACAGTAATATATTCTGCTTCTGCAATTAATGTGGAAATTGACTTTTGTTTCTTGCTAAACCAAGAAACCAATCTGCCTCCAAGAAATTGGCAGCTTCCACTAGTGTTTTTCCTGTCAATTTTGCATCCTGCAAAATCTGCATCTGAGTAACCAATTAGCTTAAAATCTAATTCCCTAGAATACCACAATCCTAGATCAGTTGTACCCTTAAGGTACTTGAAAATTCTTTTCACAGCTAATAAGTGAGGTTCTCTTGGATCAGCCTGAAATCTTGCACAAAGATAGGTAGCATACATGATATCATGTCTACTTGCAGTTAGATAGAGTAATGAGTCAATCATACCTCTGTAGTTAGTAATATCTACTGATTTACCTGTATCCTTATCTAACTTGGTTGCAGTGGCCATGGGAATGGATGCAGTTGAACAATCTTGCATTCCAAATTTCTTCAGTAAATTTCTGGTATACTTGGATTGACAGATAAAAGTGCCTTCTTCAGTTTTCTTGACTTGAAGGCCCAGAAAATAGCTGAGTTCTCCCATCATACTCATTTGATATCTTGACTGCATTAGCTTTGCAAATTTCTCACACAGTTTGGAATTAGTAGAACCAAATATGATATCATCAACATATATCTGTACCAAAAGTAAGTCCTTTCCATGGTTGAGGTAGAATAAAGTCTTGTCAATTGTGCCTCTGTGAAATCCACTTTCCAGAAGGAATTGAGCTAAAGTCTCGTACCATGCTCTTGGAGCTTGCTTAAGGCCATAAAGTGCTTTGTCAAGCCTGTAGACATGATTGGGAAGTTTAGGATCTACAAAGCCTGGAGGTTGTTTAACATATACCTCTTCTTCCAATTCTCCATTGACGAAAGCACTTTTCACATCCATTTGAAAGACTTTAAACTTCTTCTGAGCAGCATAAGCCAAAAAGATCCTTATGGATTCTAATCTAGCAGCTGGTGCAAATGTTTCATCATAATCAATACCCTCCAGCTGAGAGTAACCTTTAGCAACCAGTCTTGCTTTATTCCTTGTAATTATGCCATCACTGTCAGTTTTATTTCTGAACACCCATTTTGTACCAACAACTGATCTGTTCTTTGGTCTTGGTACTAGCGTCTAGACTTTATTTCTTTCAAATTTATTTAACTCTTCCTACATTGCTTGCACCCAATCAGCATCTTGAAGAGCTTCTTCCACTTTCTTTGGTTCAGTCTGAGATAGAAAAGAATGATAGAGACATTAATTTAAAGTTGCAGTTCTAGTTTTGACACCTGCTTCAGGATCTCCAATGATTAAATCAGGTGTATGTGCTTTAGTCCACTTACTTGCAGATGGAAGTTGATCTCTAGAACTGGATCCTCCCCCATGATCCATGCTGTCTCCATCAGCATTTTCTGATGCTCCCCCTATAGTTATGCTCTCTGAGACTTCAGAATTTGAATTTGATTTTTCAGGAGTTGAAGAATCAGAGCTTCCATAATTATCAAAATTTGGCTCATTAGAACAAGATGAATCAGAACTTGAAGAGCCAGTGACAGGTTCTGATGCTTCTCGAGAGTCTTGAGATATGGTAGGTTCTTCAACTTGCTCCCCCTGGACAGGTGCATTTTCCTTTGGAGTTGTTACCACAGATTCAATAACATCAGAACTTAATCCATCAGAACTTACAGGATCAGAATTTTCAGAATCAGAATTTAAAACTTTATTCTCAAATCTCAGCTGACCATGATCATCGAAATCTTCAAGTCCGGTAATTTTCTTATCATCAAAAGAGACATTGATAGATTCCATGACAACTCTTGTTCTTAAATTGTAGACTCTGAAGGCATTTGTGGAAAGTGGATATCCAACAAAAATTCCTTTATCAGCTTTTGAATCAAATTTGGAAAGCTGTTCAGGATGAGTCTTAAGAACAAAACACTTGCAACCAAATACATGAAAGTATTTCAGATTTGGCTTCTTCTTCTTCACCATTTTATATGGTGTTTTTCCATGTTTGTTTATGAGTGTTGCATTTTGTGTAAAACAAGCAGTCTGCACAGCTTCAGCCCAAAAATAGGTTGGTAGTTTTGCTTCATCAAGCATTGTTCGTGCAGCTTCAATGAGAATCCTGTTCTTTCTTTCTACAACTCCATTTTGCTGTGGAGTTCCAGGTGCAGAAAATTCCTGTTTGATTCTATGATCTTTGCAGAACTCTTCCATGACTGAATTCTTGAACTCGGTTTCATTATCACTCCTTATTATTTTAACAGAATCTTTGATCAATTTATCCAGTTGTCTGACATGATCAGTTAGGGTATATGCAGTTTCAGTCTTCTTGTGCAAGAAGTACACCCATGTGTACCTTGTGAACTCATCCACTATAACCATAACATATTTCTTCTTTACAATAGACATGACATTGACTGGACCAAATAGATCAACATGCAGTAGGTGATAAGGCTCAAGAATTGATGACTCAGTTTTGCTCTTGAAAGAAGATTTTCTTTGTTTTGCCTTCTGACATGAATCTCAAAGGCCATCAGGAGCAAATACTGTTTTTGGCAGTCCTCTCACAAGATCTTTCTTTACAAGCTCATTTATATTGTTGAAATTTAAATGAGAGAGTTTCTTGTGCCAACTCCAGCTTTTTTCAATTGATGCTCTACTCAACAGACAGATTGCAGAACCATCAGTACTTGTTGAAAGTCTGGCTTCATAAATGTTACCATGCCTGTATCCTTTCAGAACCACTTTGCCTATTGAATTACTTATAACTTCACACTGTTCTTCAAAGAAATCCACATGATAACCTCTGTCACAGATTTGACTTATACTCAACAGATTGTGTTTAAGTCCTGAGACCAGAGCTACTTCTTTAATGATGACATTCCCAAGATTGATATTGCCATAACCCAATGTTTTTCCAATGTTGCCATCTCCATAAGAAACACTTGGGCCAGCCTTCTCCACAAAGTCTGATAGCAGGGCTTTATTTCCAGTCATATGTCCAGAACATCCACTGTCCAGAACTAGGATGTTTTTCCTGTTGCCCTGCAATCACAAAGACCACTAATGATTAGTTTTAAGGACCCAGATTTGCTTGGATCCTTTGGCCTTATTAAGTTTCTTAACATTTGCAGCGGATTTAGCATCAGAGTTTATGTTAACATTTTTCTTATCAGAATTTACACTATCAGACTTTGAATCAGAACTACACTAGAAGGAGCAATGCTAACTTTCTTTATAGAAGGTTTTATTTGATAATAATCATAGTACAGATTATGATATTCTTTACAAGTATAAATGGAATGCCACACACTACCACAATGAAAACAAGGATTTTATGGCTTAAACCTAACAGACTGACTCTTAACTCCTGACTTAGAAGGTAAGAAGTTTATATTCTTATTCTTCCTGCAAAAAGAAGCCAGATGGTTAGAATTTCCTAGCATTTTTTTCTAGGAGCATTAGGAACAGGCATATAATTGTTGCTTTTATTCACACCTTCCTTTCCATTCCTATTTTTCCTAGCTTTCTTTACCTTGTTTACACTGGTAATTTCTTTCAGCTTATGTTTAAGTTGTTTCTTCGTCATTAAGCCTATGTTAACTTCAGTTGGTTTATCCTATTCTAAGTTGTCAGAAGTTGACTGTGCTATCACTTCTGTCTCAACATCTTTCATCTTTTCAGAATCAGACTTTACAGTTTCAGTTACAAATTTAATAGGATTTACCTTTGTCTTAGTAGTCTATTTAACAATAATTGGCTTAACTTGTTCCTTTATCATTCTTATCATCTCCATAACCTAAGCCCTCTTTCCAGTTTCCACTACTTAGTATATCCTGAGTTGCTCTGCCAGAGTTAGTCCAAGTCCTGATAATCTCTCTCTCTCTCATTCTAACTCAGTTTTTAGAGATTTATTCATTTTTAGCACTTCATCTCTAACATAGAAAACATCTTCTTTATCCTTCTGAGTTTGATGGAACATAACTAACTCTTTTTCTAAATAATCATTCCTCTTTTTAAAAGCAAGATTTTCAGAAGTTAATCTTTCACATGTTAAAGTTTGATCTCTATAGCTACTAAACATGGTTTTAAGATATAATCTCAACTCATTAATATCATCAGTATGAACGGCATAAGTTGTTTGAGGTACCTTTAACTCAGCAGCATCAGAACTGCTATCAGCATTTACCATCAAGGCACAGTTCTCCTCATCTTCAGAATCTGAGGTGTCTATCCAGCTTTTCTTCTTTGTGATAAGAGCCTTGCCTTTGTCACTCTTTCCTTTCTTGCAGTCAGGAGATATGTGGCCTTTCTCACCACAGTTGTAGCATTTGACATTTGAATAATCTCCTCTATCAGACTTTCCTCCTTTGCCTTCAGATTTTCTGAAACCCTTCTCATCAGAACTTCTTCCTTTCCTGGAAAACTTCTTTTCTATTCTGAATTTCCTATAGGCTATCTTTGTGATACCCTTCACCATAAGAGCACACAGCTTCATCATCTTTCCATCAGCATCTACTTCAGTTAGACTTTCAATTTCTGAATCATCATCATCAGAACTTGATGATTCTGAATCAGACTTTATGATGAGAGCCTTTCCTTTTCCTTTCTTTGAGATAACCACTTTGGGGGATTCCTCCTCAGCATTAAGAGCAATTGTTCTTGACTTTCTCCCATGTCTCTTGCTTCTTTGATCCATCTCAAGTTCATAAGTCTTGAGCATTCTATAAATTTCATCAAGAGTAGTTTCATCAAGAGCATAGTTATCTCTTATAATAGTAGCTTTCAAATCCCAACTTTCAGGAAGAGCTAAAAGGAATTTTAGATTTGAATCTTCAATGTCATATTCCTTGTCCACCAGTGACAGATCATTGAAGAGTTTGACAAACCTGTCATATAAGTCAGTTAATGACTCATCACTTTTTGAGTCAAAGTGTTCGTACTCTTGAGTGAGTATAGTCCTCCTGTTTTTCTTGATTGCATCAGTTCCCTGACACCTTGTCTCCAAAGCATCCCATATCTCCTTTGTAGTCTTGCAGTGAATTACCCTATTTGACATGTCATTGTCAATGACACTATGCAGCAAATGCCTTACCTTCGCATCCTTGGTAATAGATGAGATATCTTCAACTGTGTATTCACTTTTCTCCTTTAGTATGGTCTTTGTTGGCTGATCTGCAACTACAACAGAGAGCTTGGTTGGCTTATGCAGTCCTTCATTAATTCTATCAAAGTATTCTGGATCTGTAGCTTCCAGAAACATAGCCATCTTCACTTTCCATATGGGATACTCAGACGGTCTCAGCATGGGAACCCTGATAGTCTCATATCGACTATGGGTATGAGTCTTTGGAGTTTCTTCAGTTTTAGCGGGCTTGGTTGGATTTTCTGCTTCTTCAGACATGAATGTTTTGGATCTTTACTGTATGTGTGTTAACAAATAGGCTCTGATACCACTTGTTAGGTCACACAACATTGTAGAAGGGGGTTGAATACAGTATAGAATACAATAAAATCGATTTAAAACACAAGTAACTGAAAACAGATGTATTCGATATAACAAACTCTGTTACAATGGAACTGTTCTCTCTCAGTGATGAACAAATATCACAAGAGCTGCTAGGTTACAATATATGATCTTCTCGATGATCGTAACTCTCATAGAGTAAACCTATGTCTGTGTTTATATAGACACACAGTTACAAGATAACTTCCAGTTGATATGGAATATAATTCTGTCTTCTAAAATATATCAACCAGATATCTTATATAATTCTTCTAGTCCTCGAACTCTTTCCATGCATATCTTATTCCGTATTAGTTTCGATCTTCTTTCCTGTTAATCAGCTTCCTTCCTTAAATGTTAGTCATCCAGTACTTAAGTTCTGATATCCATCTTCTGATATTATCTTCTGATAATCTAAGTTCTGATATCCTTAAGCCCTGAGTTCCAGTAAGTCCTGATTCCAGTAAGTACTGATATTTCATGTTAGTTAAGATCTGAAAACTAAACATGAAACATATTAGACATGACATCTCAAATATATCCAACAAACTGGATTAGCAACTATAGATATAGCACTAGTTTTGTCACACATAATAAGAATTTTGTATAACACTAGGCCATAGTCCATTAGCTGATTTCTAATCCAAAGCACTTGAGCACAATAACTTCCAGCAGCTATTTATACAGCCTCTACTGTAGAAGTTGATATAGATTGTTATTTCTTGCTATACCAGGATACCAGTCTTTGACCAAGAAATTGACAGCTTCCACTAGTACTCTTTCTATCAATCCTGCATCCAACAAAAACTGCATATGTGTAACCAACAGCTTCAAAACCAGTTCCCTTATAATACCATAATCCTAAGTTTGGAGTCCCCTTCAAATATCTGAAAATCCTCTTCACAACCATCAAATGTGATTCTTCTGGATTGGCTTGAAATCTTGCACATAGACATGTTATAAACATGATGTTTGGTCTGCTTGCAGTTAAGTAAAGCAATGATCCAATCATTCCTCTATAGCTTGGAATATCTACACTCTTTCCTTTTCTATCTTCATCCAACTTTGTTGTTGTAGACATAGGTGTAGAAGCAGGTGAACAATCAACCATACCAAACTTTTTCAATAAGTCCTTGACATACTTACTTTGGCTGATGAAAATCCCATCACTTCTTTGACTGACTTGTAGTCCAAGAAAGTAACTTAATTATCCCATCATACTCATTTCAAATTCACTCTGTATAAGCTTAGAAAATCTTTGGCAAAGCTTTTTATTTGTAGAACCAAAGATGATATCATCCATATAGATCTAAACTAGGATCATATCTTCACCATGTTTCTTGTAGAAGAGAGTCTTATCTATAGTACCTCTAGTAAAACCATGTTTCAGTAGGAATTCTGACAATGTATCATACCATGCTCTAGGTGTCTGCTTTAGTCCATATAGAGCCTTGAGTAATTTGTACACAAAATTTGGAAATTCTGGATCTTCAAAGCCAGGAGGCTGTTGCACATAAACTTCTTCTTCTAACTCACCATTTAGGAAAGAACTCTTCACATCCATTGGATACACTTTAAAATTTGAATGTGCAGCAAATGCTAGAAAAATCCTTATTGTTTCAAGTCTTGCAACTGGAGCAAAAGTTTCATCATAATCAATTCCTTCTTCTTATGAGTAGCCTTTTGCAACCAACCTTGCTTTGTTTCTGGTAACTATACCATTTTCATCCATCTTGTTCCTGAACACCCATGTTGTTCCAATAATGCTTCTATTCTTTGGTGCAGGAACTAACTCCCAAACTTTGTTTCTTTCAAACTGATTAAACTCCTCTTGTATTGCAGATATCCAATCAAGATCCATTAGAGCTTCTTCAGTTTTCTTGGGTTCTATTTGAGACAAAAAGCATGCATGTAGGCACTCATTAGTAGTTGCACTTCTAGTCCTCACACCAGCAGTAGGACACCAATGATTGCTTCTCTAGTGTGACTTCTATCCCACTTCCTTGTATGAGTTTGTTGACTTGTGCCTTCATCATTTTCTTTGTTATTGGTATGACTTCTAGATCCTTCTTCTCTTTCTCCCTTGAGTTTGTGCTATCAAATTCAGGTGTTTGAGATGAGCTTCCATTCCCATGGTTTTCCTGTTCAGTAATCTCTTCATTCAACATCTGTTCTGCATTGACTTCATCTTCACCATTAGAATCACTATCAATATTGAGGATTTCAAATGCAAGGGCTTCAGCATCATTTTCATCAAGGCATTCCAAGCCTGGACACTTGTCATCATTAAAAGTCACATATGTGCTCTCCATAATCTTCTTTTGATCTATCACATAGACCTTGTAGGAAGTTCTTTCTAATGAATATCCCAGAAAAATTGCTTCAAAAACCTTTGAGTTAAATTTTCCCACATATTCAGAGTTGTCTTTCAAAATGTAACACTTGCTTCCAAACACATGAAGATGCTTTACAGTAGGCTTTCTCTTAGACATGATTGAGCATGGTGATTTTCCATGTGCCTTGTTAATGAGATATATGTTCTGAGTATAACATGCAGTGTTAACAGCCTCTTCCAAGAAACTTGTTCGTAATTTGGCATCTTGCAGCATTGTTCTAGCAGCTTCAACTAATGTTTTGTTCTTCCTTTCAACTACTCTATTTTGTTGAGGTGTTATAGCAGCTGAGAATTCTTGAACAATGCCCTTGCTTTTGCAGAATTCACTCAATGTTGTATTTCTGAATTTTGTTCCATTATCACTTCTTAATATTTTTACACAATTGTGATCTTCTGCCTATTTTTCTATCTTCTTGATGTGCTCAATGATGATCTGTGGAGTTTCATCTTTAGAGTTCATGAACTCTACCCAAGTGTATCTTGAGAAATCATCCACCATCACAAGTGCATATTTGTTCCTTGAAATTGATAAGACATTTACTGGTCCAAACAAGTCCATGTGAATAAGTTGCAATGGGGCACTTATAGAATTCACAGTTTTTGACTTGTGACTTGATCTTTTCATTTTTCCTTTCTGACAAGCCTCACAAACTTCAACTTGAGCAAACTCCAGTTTAGGCATGTCTCTTACTAACTCCTTTTTGACCAAGATCTTGATCTGGATTACGGTTTGACTCGTACGCGTCCCGGCGTACAATTTTCGATACGATAAACGTTTTGATAAATCAACAAAACCCGTATTCTTGAAAGGCGGAATATTATTACATTATTTTCGTATAAAGTGTTTTATAAGAAGCCCGGTTTTGATGATTATCCAAATCTGATATTAAATTGTATCGTTTTTATAGTTACTTAGTGGCTAAGTAATGTATTTTCGGATCCGATATGATCCAATGGGATACTCATTACTTGTTTAAATTGCATCTATATGAATCGATCCGTAATTTGGGAGCGTGTTTATTTGTGTCTTTATCCGTTTTATCTCGATGTATGTGCATTTGATTGTATTTTACGTGTTTTTGGAATTTTCTGTTAATTTAAGTATCGTTTCAGTTTTTCAAAAATCAACGGACCGGGACCCCACCGGGACGTTAAAGTCCATAAAATTGGTGTTTTTATTTTTATAAAATCAACCGTATTTAAAATATCTAGAATTTATGTATTTTTGAATTATTCGCAAATTTTGGGGAATTTTGATACGAATTTTATATTTTACTGTTTTTAAAAATTATTCCCCGTGATTATAATTTTGGGGCTTAATTATTTTAATTATGGGGATAAAAACACCCTAAATTGATTTTTGTATATTATTTTCTGAAAATATAAATAGCAGATTATATCATTTATTTTATTTTCATTTTCATTTTATTTTCAGAAAATCCAAGAACAAGTTTGGGGGTAAAAATTTGTTCCAAAACTTTGCCTCATGATTTCTGAAGCTACAGATTTCGGTTTTTGATGCTCTACATATCGAAATCATCCTCTCATCAAGCTCTATCCATTCATACTAAAATCACGATCTGAGAGTAAGTATTGTGAAAAAACGATTTTGTGTTCTTGAACTTGGAATTCGTTTTTGATTCTTGGGTACTTGTTTGTTGTTTTTGATGATTGATAAATGTTCCTGAGATCATAAGGAATGATTTAGTGTTCTACTTTGTTAATTTTGATCAAGAATTGATTGAGTTCGAATTTAATAGTTTAATAGTTTTTTTAATCGAATTTTAGGATTGTTCTTGTGTTTTTGATGTATATAGATCATATGAATAGATTATAGATAGTTTAAGCTTTAATTTGGGATTTAAATCATTGAATTTGGTTAAGAATTGTGGTTTTTCCGTGTTTCGCCGGAAAATTTGAGTTCGGGGCCGAAATTTGACCGGGTTCTGAGTTTGTTCAATGCTTTGCGGTTGGTTTTGTTGATTATGAGTCGCAGGAGTGATAAGGAGTAATTTGATGTTGGATTCGGGATGAACGGCGTAGTTTTTAGTCGTGAATTGCTCCGACCGGAAACAAGAACGTCGACGGCCGGTTTCCGGAATTTTTCCAGATTCCGGCGGCTGTTCTTTATTTTCCGGCGAAGTTCTTCAGCCTGCCGCCTTTCGATCCAAGGTAGAAGATGACCTCCGACTTAAACCTGGTTTCTGGATATTTATTTTTAGAAATAAATCAAAATTCATTTCTAAAATTCTAAAAATGATTTATCCTATTTTCAAAAATCATTTACTTATTATGTTGAATTCCAAAAATTATTTTCTTAATTATTTTAAATTCGTAAAATTATATCTTTTATTATTTTCAAAAATCCAAATTTGTTTTAATTATTTATAATTTATTTAAATTAATTATTTATAGGTTTAATTAATTGGTTAATTCATTTAATCAATTAATTTTATTTATAAATAGTTAAATAAAATAGAATTATTTATAATTAATTCAAATAATTCCTAAAAATTGCTTTTAAGCTTTTCAAAATTATATTTTGGTATTTAAAAAAAATCAATTAATATTATTATTAATTGATTTATTTCCATTTATTTCTTGTTTTATTCGTAATAAATAAACCGTTCGTGCGTTTAATACAAAACGAACGCGTATAGACTCAGAAAAATATTCTGCTTTCATTAAAAATACTTTCGAGACCCAAATTATTTTTGTTTCGAAAGGTCTCTTGTTTTGCAAGTTAATTCTGAGTCGATTATTGATCGATAAATCATATTTTTGACCCGATTTCAGTTTTAAACGTACGGAGTCGAACCTTTCGACGAACTGAGTCTTATATGTGAGTTACGTGTTTATGTGCTATGTGAACTATGTGCATATGTGGGTCAAGAGTCCTGTGTTTGGCTGATATAATTCTGTGCGGGCTATCGTATGGGTAGACAATAGGGTTTTGACGCGCAGTTCGCCGAGTAATTTTTGTTTAGAAGATTAAAATGTTATCTTTTAATTATAGATGCGGATCATTCGAGACAATCAGAACCGGACGTTGGATAAAGAGTGAAATGGAATGGTATTGGATATCAGGCTTCTACCAATCGTATGAGCAGCATATCAGGAAAGTGTTGAAAAGAAAGATGGTGATGTTTTGAGACAGAATGTCAAAATATATGTGTTTTTGCGAGTGTGACTAACTGCTAAAAACCCAAAGGCAAGTATCCCTATCATCACTTATTGTTCAAGTGATAATTATTTTGAATCCTATTATGAAAGTATTTCTTTCCCTATTCTATGTTCGGAATAAATAAATGTTTTACATATCGCTGAATTAAATGATTCTATTTATGCAAGTACTCTTCTGATATTCTATGTTCAGAATACCTAAGTGATATTACTTATCAAATTACTGGTTTTATAAATGTTTTAGATTTTGAGAAAGATGATTTGGTTGCGAATATTCCTACCCAAGTAAATGGGGGAATAAAATTATTTCGGGTGTCGATTATTATGACCCCGTTTCAATAAAAGGTTTTAAGATTGGATCATAAATGCGTAAGTGACCGGGACGGAAGGTCCAGCGGAGGGCTATTTCTAAGTGTCATATGGAATATTATGACATAATTTTTGCCAGAGGCATGTATATTGCCTTTTTATTTGAGTACTTGTGTTTTTGGGGTCATGTTTCTACGAATCATGACCCAGTGCTATTACACGGGCTGATCATCATGTGATAGTACGTCCGTCGGAGAATGATCCCAATCTAAATTATCATATCATTTTTGATATTCATAGAATAAATGATTTATCAACTGTTCTGTTTTGGATTAGCGGTGAAATGCAGTTTTGATTCAGTCTCTGCTCGATATGGATATTTAGTTTGTTGTTAAATATCAAAGATGGTATTAGTATAGATGATTGATGTTGACTTCAGTATGGGATGTTGTGAGCATCGAAGATCGTATTGATATCTAATTTGATATGACAACAAAATGAGTATTAATTTCAAGTGTTCGGTTTTGAATGAAGTTTATGATTCATTCCATAATCATTGTTTCAAATTATGTTGTTTACGATATTTCCGTAAACACTATTTTACGAGTTTTATTCTCGTCAAGATTCAAAGTATCGGTGAAGCATTTCCCTCGAAAATATCAAAAGGAGTTTCGAATACAGTGAGAAACAATTATCCGATTCTTTATTAAATTTTCTGTTTCAACAATTATGATTTTAAATATTCTGCGCTAATACAGATGTCGGTCTTATATCAAAACGACCATATATATGCTACAATGATCTTGCTGAGCATTTATTTCGCTCATACTTGCCTGTTTTCAAATTTAACCTCCAGTGAGGACTAACTTGCGCTGTTTAGCCGCGTAATTCGAGGAAGCAAAGAAGAAGATTTTGGAAGATGGTTGGTCCAGGGTTTGCGGACTAGTGTAAGTTTTATTGTATAAAGTTGTTTATATTATATTATATTATAGTTGTGTATTTTATAGTTGGGCCTAGTATACTTCTTTTCGAAGTTATACTAGCGGGTTAAGTTTTGAGATTGAGAATTGTTGCAAAGAGTTTTAAAAGAAAGTGAAAATTTTATTTATGGAATTTGGATATCTTGTTTCTAGAACTGTAACCTTAAAAGATCTTGGATTATTTTGGGGTCATTTATGCTAAATATCTTTCGCTGGCATTTTTTATTGATTAAACAGGTTGATTTGGATTGAGGTTTCATAGTGACGACCAAATCCTCTGACCCCAGATTTGGGGGCGTTACAGGTTGGTATCAGAGCTGAGGTTATAGTAAACTAGAAACGAGAGTGTGTAGGAGTGTGTATAGCTATGTGAGGACGTTTGAGCTCATATCGAGATCATGTTGGACTATTGGATATAGTACCAACGAGTAAGTTAGAATAGGTGCATTCGTTCGAGATGGTTGTGTTCAGCTTGATGGAAATCCGGGAAGCTGCAAACTTCTATTGTGGAACCTTCTGAGACTACGATTCGACGACGATGAAGATTATCGATATCCTTGGAATATGAAGAAGTGTCCAGAATCAAATGGCGAGTCATCAGAAGAGTTCAAATAGAAGATATGTATTAAGACTTTGGCAATACCTTCTTTTTCTATAATTCCTTTTGACATCTCTTTAAAAGAAATAGTTGTTAGAGGATATATTCCCTAACACTCGTTTAGTCATTGTATGCCAGAATTTTGTTCTCTGGATATCATTTATTTAGAAATATCAGCTTTAAATTTTTTTCAGTTTTATTCTTTTGATTTTGAATTCCTTTGATATTATTTTATTCTGACTGAGATGAACAACCCTACTATGGGGGACACAAGGTATACATGTCTGTGTGATAGGAGTTGGATGGGAGTCCATCACTTGTGTGTGTTGTGACTACAAGAAGGTTAACAACCTTTAGTAGTGTCTTAATTTGGGCACGCAACACTAAGTTCGTTTGATCATATTGATCTCTCAGTTATTCTTTTATTTCAACAATAATTTTTCATAAATTCAGATTTTGGTCCCGTTATGGTATCAAATTCTTTTCTTTTTGAAATTCCATGATTTTATCATCCCAAAAATTCGAAGGTATGAAATCAAGTCAAGCTGAGTTATCATGGTCAAGTCAAAGCAGGGTTATGTGATGAGATTACCAATAGCAAAAATGGACTGCGATGCGATTAAGATATCATTGGCGTGTAACGAAGTCGATCTGTTTTTTTATTTCTCTCTTTAATTATCTTTCTCTCTCTCTCTTTAATTATCTTTCTCTCTCTCTCTTTAATTATCTTTCTCTCTCTCTCTCTCCTTTTCTCTCTCTTTATCGTTCTATCTGTTCTTTTTGTCGCAATCAGTAAAAGTGATTCCATTGAGAATTGGTCGAAGGATATGGATGGAACAATGTTGTAGAGTGAAGCTCCCGAGACAACTGTGTGGTATAAGGAATTGCAGTGTTATTGAAAATTTTGAGAAAATTGCGTATGCAAGAGTGGGAAGTTGGTTAGAAGACCCTTAGTGCTTTCTTCTGCTGATTCCGAGGACAGAATCCTTATAAAGGGGGTAGATTGTAATATCCCATATTTTCAGATATTATTATTATTATTATTTGGAATTATTTATATGATTTCTATGTGAATTTTAATGAATTATCTAGTAATTGGAGTTGATATTTTGGATGTTTATATATGATATTCTTTGAGTATTTTAATTTGTCCAGAATAAAATATAGATAATTGGGATAGTTTTCTGGTAACTTTTGGACTGTTATATGATTTTATAATGATTTATGGATGGATTAATTATTTTTTGAATAATTACAAAACTATTTTATAAAGCCGGGAATCGTCCAACTTCAACCGTTTTTACGTTTTTACAACCCGAAACTCTTCCGAAAACTCCTTCTTGACCTAATCTGGTAATTCCGGACATTTTCCGTGTTTTAACTTTTTCGATCCGGATTACGGTTTGACCCGTACGCGTTCTAGCGTACAATTTTCGATACGATAAACGTTTTGATAAATCAACAAAACCCGTATTCTTGAAAGGCAGGATATTATTACATTATTTTCATATAAAGTGTTTTATAAGAAGCCCGGTTTTGATGATTATCCAAATCTGATATTAAATTGTATCATTTTTATAGTTACTTAGCGGCTAAGTAATGTATTTTCGGATCCGATATGATCCAATTGGATACTCGTTACTTGTTTAAATTGCATCTATATGAATCGATCCGTAATTTGGGAGCGTGTTTATTTGTGTCTTATCGAGGTACTCGTTTTATCTCAACGTATGTGCATTTGATTGTATTTTACGGGTTTTTGGAATTTTCTGTTAATTTAATTATCGTTTCAGTTTTTCAAAAATCAACGGACCGGGACCCCACCGGGACGTTAAAGTCCATAAAATTCGTGTTTTTATTTTTATAAAATCTATCGTATTTAAAATACCTAGTATTTATGCATTTTTGAATTATTCACAAATTTTGGGAAATTTTGATAAGAATTTTATATTTTACTGTTTTTAAAAATTATTCCCCGTGATTATAATTTTGGGGCTTAATTATTTTAATTATGGGGATAAAACACCCTAAATTGATTTTTGGATATTATTTTCTGAAAATATAAATAGCAGATTATATCATTTATTTTATTTTCATTTTCATTTTATTTTCAGATAATCCAAGAACAAGTTTGGGGGTAAATATTTGTTCCAAGACTTTGCATCATGATTTCTCAAGCTACAGATTTCGGTTTTTGATGCTCTACATATCAAAATCATCCTCTCATCAAGCTCTATCCATCCATACTAAAATCACGATTTGAGACTAAGTATTGTGAAAAATTGATTTTGTGTTCTTGAACTTGGAATTCGTTTTTGATTCTTGGGTACTTGTTTGTTGTTTTTGATGATTGATAAATGTTACTGAGATCATAAGGAATGATTTAGTGTTTTACTTTTTTGATTTTGGTCAAGAATTTGTTGAGTTCGAATTTAATAGTTTAATAGTTTTTTTGAATCGAATTTTAGGATTGTTCTTGTGTTTTTGATGTATATAGATCATATGAATAGATTATAGATAGTTTAAGCTTTAGTTTGGGATTTAAATCATTGAATTTGGTTAAGAATTGTGGTTTTTCCGTGTTTCGCCCAAAAATTTGAGTTCGGGGCCAGAATTTGACCGGGTTCTGAGTTTGGTCGATGATTTGCGGTTGGTTTTGTTGATTCTGAGTTGTAGGAGTGATGAGGAGTAATTTGGTGTTGGATTCGGGACGAACGGAGTAGTTTTTGGCTGTGAATTGCTCCGACCGGAAACAAGAACGTCGCCGGCCTGTTTCTGGAATTTTTCCAGATTCCGACGGCTGTTCTTCATTTTCCGGTGAAGTTCTTCAGCTTGTCGCCGTTTGATCCAAGGTAGAAGATGACCTCCGACTTAAACCTGTTTTTGGATATTTATTTTTAGAAATAAATCAAAATTCATTTCTAAAATTCTAAAAATGATTTATCCTATTTTCAAAAATCATTTACTTATTATGTTGAATTCCAAAAATTATTTTCTTAATTATTTTAAATTCCCAAAATTATTTCTTTTATTATTTTCAAAAATCCATATTATTTTTAATTATTTATAATTTATTTAAATTAATTATTTATAGGTTTAATTAATTGGTTAATTCATTTAATCAATTAATTTTATTTATAAATAGTTAAATAAAATAGAATTATTTTTAATTAATTCAAATAATTTCTGAAAATTGTTTTTAAGATTATTAAAATTATATTTTTGGTATTTAAAAAAATCAATTAATAATATAATTAATTGATTTATTTCCATTTATTTCTTGTTTTATTCGTAATAAATAAACCGTTCGCCCGTTTAATACAAAACGAACGCGTATAGACTTAGAAAAACATTCTGTTTTCATTAAAAATACTTTCGAGACCCAAATCCTTTTTGTTTCGAAAGGTCGCTTGTTTTGCAAGTTAATTCTGAGTCGATTATTGATCGATAAATCATATTTTTGACCCGATTTCAGTTTTTAAACGTACCGAGTCGAACCTTTCAACGAACCGGGTCTTATATGATATGAATTATGTGATATGTGAGTTACGTGGTTACGTGCTATGTGAATTATATGCATATGTGGGTCAAGAGTCCTGTGTTTGCCTGATATAATTATGTGCGGGCTATCGTATGGGTAGACAAAAGGGTTTTGACGCGCAGTTCGTCGAGTAATTTTCATTTAGACGATTAAAGTGTTATCTTTTAATTATAGATGTGGATCATTCGAGACAATCAGAACCGGACGTTGGATAAAGAGTGAAAGGGAATGGTATTGGATATCAGGCTTCTAGCAATCGCATGAGCAGCATATCAGGAAAGTGTTGAAAAGAAAGATGGTGATGTTTTGAGACAGAATGTCAAAATATATGCATTTTTGCGAGTGTGACTAACTGCTAAAAACCCAAAGGCAAGTATCCCTATCATCACTTATTGTTCAAGTGATATTTATTTTGAATCCTATTATAAAATTATTTCTTTCCCTATTCTCTGTTCGGAATAGATAAATATTTTACATATCGCTGAATTAAATGATTCTGTTTATGCAAGTACTCTTCTGCTATTCTATGTTCAGAATACCTAAGTGAGTTTACTTATCAAATTACTGGTTTTATAAATGTTTTGGATTTTGAGAAAGATGATTTGGTTGCGAATATTCCTACCCAAGTAAATGGGGGAATAAAATTATTTCGGGTGTCGATTATTATGACCCCGTTTCAATAAAAGGATTTAAGATTGGATCATAAATGCGTAAGTGACCGGGACGGACGGTCCAGCAGAGGGCTATTTCTAAGTGTCATATGGAATATTATGACATAATTTTTGCCACGGGTAGGTATATTGCCTTTTTATTTGAGTGCTCGTGTTTTTGGGGTCATGTTTCGTCACACGGGCTGATCAGCATGTGATAGTACGTCCGTCAAAAAATGATCCCAATCTAAATTGTCATATCATTTTTGATATTCATAGAATAAATGATTTATCAACTGTTCTGTTTTGGATTAGCGGTGAAATGCAGTTTTGATTCAGTTTCTGCTCGATATGGATATTTAGTTTGTTATTTAATATCAAAGGTGGTATTAGTATAGATGATTGATGTTGACTTCAGTATGGGATGTTGTGAGCATCAAAGTTCGTATTGATATCTAATTTGATATGACAACAAAATGAGTATTAATTTCAAGTGTTCGGTTTTGAATGAAGTTTATGATTCATTCCATAATCATTGTTTCATATTATGTTGTTTACGATATTTTCGTAAACACTGTTTAACGAGTTTTATTCTCGTCAAGATTCAAAGTATTGGTGAAGCATTTTGCTCGAAAATATCAAAAGGAGTTTCGAATACAGTGAGAAATAATTATCCGATTCTTTATTAAATTTTCTGTTTCAGCAATTATGATTTTTAAAGGTTCTGCGCTAATGCAGATGTCGGCTTTATATCAAAACGACCATATATATGCTACAATGATCTTGCTGAGCATTTTTTTCGCTCATACTTGCATGTTTTCAAATTTAACCTCCAGTGAGGACTAACTTGCGTTGTTTAGCCGCGTAATTCGAGGAAGCAAAGAAGAAGCTTTTGGAAGGTGGTTGGTCCAGGGTTTGCGGACTAGTGTAAGCTTTATTGTATAAAGTTGTTTATATTATCTTATATTATAGTTGTGTATTTTATAGTTGGGCCTAGTATACTTTTTTCGAAATTATACTAGTGGGTTAAGTTTTGATATTGAGAATTGTTACAAAGAGTTTTAAAAGAAAGTGAAAATTTTATTTATGGAATTTGGATATCTTGTTTCTAGAACTGTAACCTTAAATGATCTTGGATTAGTTTGGGGTCATTTATGCTAAATATCTTCCGCTGGCATTTGTTTATTGATTAAACAGGTTATTTTGGATTGAGGTTTCATAGTGACGACCAAATCCTCTGACCCCGGATTTGGGGGCGTTACAAAATCCCTCCTGGAACAAACAAGAATCTAGGCAACTTTTTGAATTTTAGAATAATGGATCTGATCGCTCATTTGAATCACAGACGAATTTATCTAGAAAAAAACTTTAAACTGTTGAAGAAAATATGCAAGAAAATGGTGAAAAGAGAAGGACTTTGTAACAAAAAGTGGATGAGTTAATTTCTGGAAGAATAGTAATAGGGTCTGAGAACAAAGTGTTTAAGAGATAGATGTAAATGTGTGTGGCCTTTGTTTTTGTGTTGATTACAGTGGTGTTAATCCCGAAGTAAATTTTAGGCATACATTAAAGTGGTTGGGTTATGGTAGATGGTTAGATAGATGTAGTGAATGCAAAGTAGATTGAGGTGTTGTGGTTGGTGATTGTAATGAATAAAAATGCAAGTAAATGTATGATGTTTTGGAATTATAAATGAAAAATATGTACTTGAAGGGAACTACTTGCATTACATAGCATACTCATACGAATTATGTCTTACAAAATTTGACAATTTTAAACCATAGTATAAAGGGGATTATAAAATATACCTGCCATAAAACCATAACAAAGTACCAAACTATTTCACATAACAGTTTGTAAAATAACCGAACTGTTCCACATAACAATTCAAATCCCCTACCAAAAGTTATCCTAAAATACTTCAGAAGTCTTAGCATAAATAAATAATCTTACTAATCTGAAATTAGTTTTTTTGAACTAATTTTCAAGTTCAACAGGATCATCATGTGTGTTGGTCCACCTACAAGCCCTTTTCTCCAGAATTCTTGTTGATCTCCTAGTTGTTTTGACTGGTGCAGCTGAAACTGGTGTAGTTGTAATTATTACAGCTTAAAGTGGTGGTGCGGGAACTGGTGCAACCTAAAGTGCTACTTGAGCTATTACTGCCCTTGGAATTTTCATAGTACATGGTGTAGAAGTAGTGGACTATTTACTAGTAGCTACTTGTATTGGAGGAGTGGATGATGGTGGTGGGGGTGTTTCAAGAAGGTAAGAAAGGCACAAACCCAGACGTGGGCATGAAAATCCCTCGGTATCTCCTTTGTAAAGTCTCTCAACATCTCAGTTGTACTGTATTATTCTTGTTACTCTTCAATATCTCATTTACAAAGTCTCTCATCATAGAGTAATGCTCTTTAAGTGCTTCTTGAATCCCTTCCAGTATAGCTTTTCTTACCCTCAAAATCTTTATCCTTGGAACCTCAATTTTTAGCTCCATCTTAATAGTTTCAGCCATCTCTTTCACCTTCCATTATGGAATTTTCCTAATTGTGTCTCCATAAGCTTTAGTAAGATATCCAACAATGGCCAGCTTGTTCGTGTAAGGCTTTGTGCAGTTGTGTTCAGGAAATAGAGTTTTAATTGTGTAGTTGTCACTATCTTTTTTCTTGTTGCACCAAATGTAAAACTTATAGTCAGCTTCAGGACATACTTGGCACCTTCTTGCAACATTAGTCACAAACTGAACCCCCCTCATGTTCTTAATGTCATATTCTCTAATAGTATCCTCGAACTCTTGCATATTAATAAAATTCATTCCAAATGCCAATTAACAATATTATCATTGTCATCAACTCTGAACCCAAGCCTATTTCTTCTCTTTTTTCTTGGATTTGAAGGACCTATTTAGTCAATTTTGGAATGGGTTAATTATCAACTAGGTCACTTACTCCGTCCAAATGTATCAAGTGAGTCACTCATTACAAAACGGACTCAAATGAGCCACTCATTTAAAATTTTGTATTAAAAAAATCACTCTATCGTTTGTCGAAATTCTTAAAAGTATTATATATTGAGTTTCACACATTTTTTATAAATGATATTACATCTAAATGAAATATTATGAGTTCTAATATTTTAAATAATATTTCTAGATTTTTAAAAATTTATCTACTATTTATTTTTATTTAAATCAAATAAAATAATCAAAAAATTAAAAATAAATAGTTGATAAAATTTTAAAAATCTAAAAATAGTATCTAAAATAATAGTACTCGGAACTTTTCATTTGGATGTAATATCATTCATAAAAAATATGTGAAACTCAATATATAATACTTTTAAAATTTTCGACTAATGATAGAGTGATAATTTTGATACAAATTTTCAAATGAGTGACTCATTTGAGTTCATTTTGTAATCAGTGACTCACTTGATATATTTGGATGCAGTAAGTGACCTACTTGATAAGATCGATTTCACTGGAAGAGTAATATGATCTAAGTTCCCAAGAACCAAAATCTGACTCATCTGCAATAGGGACTCTGGAGAAATTCTCCAGACCAGCTATTTACGCCAATACTCATATCATTTTGAACCTTTTTTAATGTTTATTATACTTTGCAAACTCATCATCATTATCAATAAACATGTCATCATCACTCTCATTCTCACTACCTTCACTTTCAGTTTCTTTGTCGTAGTCTAGATCACTGAGCTCATCATCATCCTCCTTCCAATCCTTATCCCCACCTAGCTCCACATCTTCAATTTCATTCGGGTTTTCCTCAAATGTTGAGTTAATTAACTCATCCATGGAATAGTTATTTACATAGGTGGCCTACACATAAATCGATCTTACCAAAAGGTTTGTGAATATCTACCATCTCCCTTACACTACTATCATGATACAATAATTTTAACCCATCATTAATTGACATTCCAGTTTGAAAAATAATACAAATCAGAGGGGTCATACTCATAATCTTTCGCAAAATTATCTAAATCTCTAAAAGAGAACACATCACTATCAAACCCAGGAATTACATCGACTTTACCCCCTTTATATTCAACTTTTGAAGTATGTACCAAATCGCCATAGTGGTGCACATAAATACTTAAAAACGATTCCATACTATAAATGAAAATTAAACCATATCTTAAACTATAAAAATGACTACTTATAAACTATAAGGCAAGATTTAACCACAAAATATCACATATATCAATCAATTGATCAATGTCAATAACATATACATCAAACACACATACAAATACATGTTAATGAGTAAAGAAAAGTATATGCACCTGTTATCCCCATGAATCTTAGCTATTTTCAACTAATAACACATGAATTCCCGTCAAATATGCCGAATATTATATTGAGATTACGTTTATCAGGAAAGGTTAGGATTTTTATCCCCAAAACGATTGAGTATGTTTTTATTTATGTTAGTTTTGTTTTATATTTATTTAGAAAAATAATATTTGATTTTTTTATAATAAATCCGCGTATAACACACGTGTACAAGCCATAGAGTAAAGTGAGCTGCCATATACTAGCTATGTCAACACCGTCACGATTTTCGTTTAGTTAAATAGTCAAACTAACGCCGTTGTCATTATCCAGTACTATAGTGATACGTTTAATATTCCGTTTACTACGATAATTTTTTTTGATATATGAGTCTCATTTTAATGACTATTTTGATATTTAACTCTTTTAAAAAATAGGCATGGGTTTATTATAAAGTGATGTGTAACATAACTCTTGAAAAATAAAAACTCCGCCCGGTCTTAGAGCATCTTCAATGGGGATGGGCCTTGAGCTAAAAATGTGTCAAACATACCATAAATATATATTTTAGATATTATGTCAAAAATTATTCACTCCAATGGTGCATTTTTCTTAGCTAAATATTTAGTCAATCTCTCTATGTTGGTTATATTTGTCGAACCTCTAACAATATGTAGTTAAATTACACATAATTTGTTACCATATTAAAATGATACATTCCATTTATAACAACTTGAAATAATAATAACATACAATTTTTAAAATATAGCCAATCAGTATAACCAACTTTACCGAAGTAAATAACCTTACAGGTCCAGTAATTTTTTAAATAATCTCTATTTTAAATTATTTTAGTTAACAGTTTTAGAAGCTCTTTAAGACAAAAAAAATTCAGAAGTTTCCCAATTACAAATTTTTCCTCCCGCTCTTTAAGACAAAAAAAATTCAGAAGTTTTCCAATTACAAATTTCTCCTCCCGCTTTTGATACTGCTTTCAATTTTCAAATGACAATTTAAGGTGTGGAGTTTGTTCTTTGGTTCTAGCTCGCGTTTCGTTTGTCTATGTTCGGGGTTAAGTTTGGTTTTAAGTCATTTCCTGATTAGGTATTTGCTGAATTTATAACTTTATGATCCATATTTTTTGGATGTATGTTATTTTATATATTTAGGTCTAAAATTGTTTGTGTATAATCTCCTGAGAATATTAAAGTGTTTGTTTTATGTGTTACTTGAACTATAACTTTCTATATTTATGTTTGTTTATGTCTGTTGGAATTGGACATATAACTTAGAGTCAACTTACATCATATTGACATCACAATATCTAATTTATTGTAGGAGGAGTTATTAGAAATTATAACAAACTTTTCCCTTTCTCCCTCTTAGTATAAAAACAGTCGGATCAAGCTAGCTTAGTAACAAAGTAACTTGTACAAACATTCAGTTGTAAATATAACTTTGAGTTTCTCTCTTCTTCTTCTTCATCACATCAATAACTTTGTTTTAGATTTACTGTTTTCACATGGTATCAGGGCATATTGGATCCATTTCAATAGAATGATTGAATTGCAGAGATTGGAGATCATTTCCGCTAGACGGTCAGTTCATTTTTCTCGATTATTTTTGGTTTGTTTCTTGATCTATATTATTTTTTGATTGTTTTTCTGATTTCAGTATTGTATTATGAACTATATTGTTGAAGTATCTCTTTGCAGTCTCTCGATCTTCATGATTTCTCTCAATCTTTTGTGATTTTCTTAATTTTGTAGTTCTCAAATTCTTATCTCTTTTCCATTTTATGTATTATAGATACTCTTATTTGAGATCTTAACCAATCTGTAATTCGAAATCTCTCTAATTGTTCAGTGATTAGATTCATGTTCTTGATTAAAAAAACTGTTTGATTAAATTTCACAAAATAAATACGAAAAACTGTTTGATTCTTATTTCTTATTCATCACTGATCATACTTTGTTCTCGTTTTGATCTGCTGTTGATTAAGTCTTTCATATTGTTGTTCTATGTTCTTGTAAAACACTCGTGGCTGAATCCTCAAATGCAAACAATCAAAATGGGTAATCTGTATTACCTGCAATTATTTGATTCTCCTGGTATGAAATTATTCAGTGATCCATTTAATGGAACTGGATTTGGAAATCGGAAAAGATCTGTCTGTAGCATTATCTGCCAGAAATAAGTTAGGTTTTGTTGATGGTTCGATAACAAAACCTTCAAGTGACTCTCAGTTGCTCAAAAGTTGGCCTCGATGTAACGATATGGTTATCTCTTGGATTTTGGGAGCTTTATCTAAATCCATAGGTCGTAATGTGATCTATTCTACTTCTTCTCATGAAATGTGGAGTGAGTTAGAGGAAAGATATGGAGTATCGAATGGAGCATAATTGTTTAGTCTGCATAAGGAAATGGCTTAAATTTCACAAGGAAATTGTAATTTTGCTGAATATTTCACTAAACTACAGATCTTATGGGATGATGTTGATTCTTGTGTCTAATTCCGGTGTGTAGTTTTGGCTGCACATGTGGTGCAACTCTAAAATTGTCAAAAGTTTAACAAGATCAGCGTATGATCCAGTTCCTGATGTGACTGAATGATTCTTTCACTGCCATAAGGGGCTCAATTCTGATGAAATCACCTCTTCCTTCTATTGGACAGGTCTATAGTCTGTTATTACAGGAAGAAACACATATAGAGATTCATGTCAATACTAATTTTCAGGATGATTATGCTTTCATAGCTGTCAACTCATACAGACTAGGACAGTATACAAGTTATAATAGAAAGACTGTTGATGCCAAAAAGGCACATTGTAACTATTTCAGGAAGCCTGGCCACAATTGATAAGTGCTTCAAGTTACATGGAATTCCAACAGACTTTAAGTTCAATAGGAATTTTCCTAATCAGAAGAAGGTAGTTTCTCAAGTTGAAATTTCGGATTAATCATCAGTTGCATCATCATTTGGGACTGCTAATTCTGGCACCAACACTAGACCTTTTGGCATCAACACTCGACCTCCTCATGCTCATACTGGGAATAATTCTGCACTACCTCATAACACGCACCTGACATCTACTCACAGCTCCCCAATCTACTCAAAGCAGCTCAGTAGTCAGATTCTAATGTCAGTTCTGCAAATTTTGGAGGAAACATATATGTCCTACCTTCATTTTCTTGCTTGTCTGATTTTCAACATATGAACTGGATACTGGACAGTGGAGCCAGTGATCACATGTGTTCGCAAAAGCATTTATTCATCAGTCTAACCCTATTATCGAATCCTATTCATATTTCTTTACCTAATGGAGATTTAATCACTATCTCGTATTATGGGACAGTACCTTTGATACAGGACATCATATTGCATGATGCATTATATGTACCTCATTTCAAATATAATTTATTATCCGTCAGTAAATTGACAAGTCATTTGAATTATACTATTCAATTCACTTCTGATTCCTATTTTCTACAGGGCCCTTTTCTGAGGAAGCCACTGGAAATTGGTAATTCCCAGAGAGGCCTCTATCTGTTGATTTCGGCTGAAAACCCTTGTTCTTCTCCACCTGCTTTTTTCCAGTCATTTCAGTTGTAATAAAACTAGTGATTCAGCTTTACTTTCGCACACTAGATTGGGGCATTTGCCTTTGTCAAAACTCAGTTCCTTTTGTAATATAGAAAAACAAAGTGCTGATGTAATTTCTAAATGGGACATTTGTGCTGAAGCTCATCAATATAAACTACCTTTTCCTAGAAGTACCATTCATTTTACTGGAAAAATTTCAACTGATACTTGTCGATTTATGGGGTCCTTACTCTATTCAAACCTATAATAATTATAGGTATTTTTTCAGCATTGTCGATGACTTTACTCGTACTACCTGGACTCATTTTTTGAGTTGTAATAGTAATACATTCGAGTTTATAAAATACTTTGTGTCAATGATCTAGACTCATTTTCATTGAAAAGTACAAACCATATGCACTGATAATGCTTTAGAGTTAGTCCTCAGTAAGGTTTTTAGTGAGTTCTTCCTTTCACAGGGTATTTTACATCAAACATCATGTTCACACACACCACAACAAAATGAGGTTGTGAAACGTAAACATAAATACTTACTTGAAACTTCAAGAGCTCTGTTATTCCAATCTAAATTACCAAAACAGTACTTGGGGGACTGTGTTCTAACTGCAACATATTTAATTAATCGATTTCCCTCGAAGCTCTTGTCTGGATGGTCACCTTATGAACTGTTGTTTGGGAGCAAGGCGGACTGTTCCAATATAAAATCATTTGGTTGTTTGAGTTATGTGTGTACAACTAAAGTTGGGATGGACAAATTCTCACCAAGGGAAATGCCTTGCGTATTTCTGGGATATCCATATGGGAAGAAAGCACATAAATTTCTCAATCTTGAGAATAGATCCATTGTCATATCACGAGATACATATTTTCACGAGAATGTATTTCCTTATGTTCCTCACAATTCTTCACAATTTATACCTTTACCTATATCTGACATATGCTCAAATAATTACACTACCTCTTCACATGCTCACATCTCTCAAGGTTCTTCTGATGGTTCTCTTGTTGCTATTCTTCATAATGATATTTCTCTCAATACAGAAGACACTGCAATTTCAGTACATGTTAGGAAATCAAACATAAACATTAAGCTTCCTAGTTACCTAACATACTATGTACATTCCTATGGATATCAAGGCAATGCTGCCTGTTTTTGCACTGTGACATCTATTTCTCAACACATTACTGGTTTACTCAATCAGAAGTCACCCAGTTGTCTTTCTGCTGCTACAATATCAATACCTTATATATCACCACAAACTGAACCTAGTTCTTACAATGAAACTATTAAGTATCCAGAATGGAAGAAAGCCATATCTGCAAAATTTCAGCCTTGAAAGCTAATCAAACCTGGTCCCTTGTTCCACTTCCTAAAGGAAAGAATCCCATATCTTGTAAATAGGTATTTAAGGTTAAAAAAAATTAGATGGAACTGTTGAATGATGTAAGGCCAGGTTGGCTGTGATAGGTTATACACAAATTGATGGTGTTGATTTCACTGAAATTTTCTCACCAGTGGTCAAACTGACAACAATAAGAAACTTGGTGGCTACTGCAGTTAAGAAAGGATGGAGTTTGTTTCATTTGGTTGTAAACAACGCCTTCTTACACAGAGATTTATTCGAGGATCTTTATATGACTCCTCCTCATGGACTTCATGTGACAGATCGTTCTTTGGTATGTAAGCTTAAAAAATCTCTGTATGGTTTGAGGCAAGCCTCCAGAAATTGGAACACAAAGATAAAGGCCACATTACTTATCAAGGGTTACACGGTTTCTGAAAATGATCATTCCCTGTTTTACAAGAAATATGGCTCTTTAATTGTGTACTTGGCCGTATACGTAGATGACATTTTAGTGGTTGGTAATAATGACACGGAGATCTCATCTATTAAGGCATATTTGGATGATGTTTTCAAAATCAAGGATCTAGGAAAAATTCACTATTTTCTGGGGTTGGAGTTCATTGAAGTTCCTAATGGACTGGTCGTCTCACAAAGAAAGTTTACAATGGATTTACTCAAAGAATTTGATTATACTTATATTACACTTGTGGTCACACCTTTAGATTTGAACACAAAGTTGGTTCCTGATCAGGGCACATTGTTTCCTGATTCTCTATATAGAAAGTTGGCAGGCAAGCTGAATTTTTTGACCAACACTCGCCCTAACCTTTCTTTGTGTGTTCAACATCTGAGCCAGTTTTTGTCTGCACCAAGAAAACCTCATTGTGATGCTTCTTGTCGAGTTCTTAAATATCTTAACAATGATCCAGGTCAAGGATTACTATTCACCAAGGATTCTTCTTTTATATTGGAAGCATTATGTGATGCAGACTGGGCAGCTTACCCAACTCCAAAAAATTTATCAGTGGTTTCATCATTTTACTCGGAGGAAGTCTAATTTCATGGAAATTAAAGAAACGGCATACCGTCTCTCTGTCTTCTACAGAGGCAGAATATAGGTCTTACGCAGATTAACTTCTGAACTCGCATGGCTCTCTCGATTATTACATGAACTTGAGGTGCTTGATATCACTCCCATACCTGTCAAATGTGATAATCAGGCTGCCATCTACATAGCAAAAAATCATGTTTATCATAAACGTACTAAATATATAGAACTGGATTGTCATCTTGTACGAACAAAACTGGAGTCTGGGCTCATTTCCTTATCCTATACACCTTCAAAAGACCAGTTTGATGACATCTATACCAAACCTCTAACTGGTTTTTAACATCATCTTCTGCTCGACAAGTTGGGGGTGTTTTCAATTTCACCCTCCAACTTGAGGGGGTGTTGGAGTTGGACATATAACTTAGAGCCAACTTACATCACAGTGACATCACAGTATCTAATTTATTATAGAAGGTTTTAGTTAGAAATTATAACAAATTTTTCCCTTTCTCCCTCTTGTATAAAAACAGATGGATCTAGTTAGCTTAGTAACGAAGTAACTTGTACAAACATTCAGTTGTACATATAACTTTGAGTTTCTCTCATCTTCTTCTTCATCACATCAATAGCTTAGTTCTAGCTTTATTGTTTTCACAATGTCTGTTCTATGTATTGTTACAATGTCTTAACTGATTAAAAAGTTTTAACAAAGGATGTTTTTCGCAAGAAAAGATCATTTAATTGACAACCTAGCAACGAACTTTGCTTGAAGGTATGTATTCTTGTATCAAGATTTATGTCCAAGCAAGTTGAAATTGAAAACATTAATTGAGATTAATTGTTGCTGATGATCAAATAGGAATGCAGCAGTAAGGCAGCCTTATATTGTTCGCACCATGTAGTATTATGCCACTTCAGACATTCTTATTAAGGAGTAACTAGCATTTTTTAATCACCTAATATATGGCAAGGAAAAACTAGAAATAGTAATCTTCTATCAGTGAAACAAAGCTAACCATAGGTACCCTAGCAATGTAGCGTGCCATCTAATGTTGAATAATATATGTTTATGGTTTGTTTTACAAATGCAGGGAAATACATAATGAAAATAATATGGCTCCTAGATGCTGGTTTCTAAAGTTTTCTAAGGCTTTACTGCAATATGGATTTATTCAATGCCACTCTGATAACAGCCTCTTTACCTTCACTCAAGCATCTACTTTCCTGGCTATACTAGTATATGTTGATGATATTTTGGTGACTAGCAACACTCCCCCTGCTATCACCAAAGTGATTTCTTTCCTTACTTCTCAATTCAAGATTAAAGATTTAGGCCCTTTGAAATTTTTCCTTGGTATTGAAGTTTCCAGGAATTCAAGTGGTATCTATCTTCATCAGAGAAAGTATACTCTGGACATTCTTACAGATGCTGGCTTTGCAGATTGTAAGCCTTCTAAAATCCCTATGGAGCAGAACCATAATCTACAAAAAAAATCAGAGTATTTTTCTGTCATTTTCTGATAGGTCTCTATACCGAAGGTTGGTTGGTCGTCTACTATATCTCACAATTACAAGGCCTGAACTATCTTATCCTGTCCAGGTTATGTCTCAATTTCTCACTCAACCTCGGTTAGATCATCTCACTGCTGTGTTTAAAATTCTGAGATATATCAAGTCTACTCCTGTTCAAGACATTTGGCATTGACTGTCTCACTCCTATTCAGCTTTATTGTGATAACCAATCTGCACTTTACATAGCTTCCAACTCTGTGTTTCACGAGCGTACTAAGCATATTGAAATAGATTGTCATCTTGTACGAGAAAAGCTACAGCTTGGTGTTATTACCACTTCTCGCATTACTTATGCAAGTCAACCTGCAGATATCTTCACTAAAGCTTTGTCTTCAGCTCAACTGCACTCTTTATGTTCCAAAATGAATGTCTGCAACTTATTTCAGCCCTTCCACTTGAGGGGGGATGTTACAGCTAGTGCTAAGTCTCTGTCCACAAGGCAGAGCAAACCAGTCTCATCTAAGCCGGCTTCAACCAAGTCTCTCACAAGTTAGTCATGAGCTGAGATGGAAAAAGTTAGTTAGAATCCAGCTGTCCATCAGCTGTATATTTAGTTACTTCCTTGATGTATATATACACTAGTCTAAGCTCTATTGTAAAGTTGAGAAGATTGAATAAAAGTTTAAGTTTGCCTTCTTCATTTCTGTTACATTCAGTTATATCACTCTGCAATTTGTAAAACTGTCAACAGTAGTAATTGTTAAGTTACAATTTATTATTTTGATATAAAACATGACTGAATGCCATTGTCAAACTTGGTTTCTTGCTTTCGTCACTTGTGACTTTCGTTTGCACTTTTCAAACTTTAAGCATCTGTAAATTAATGTCCCTTGTATAGTTCTTCTAAATGATATCCTGGTATGTACTCCAGGCATGGTGGCTGAATGAGATACTGTGGATGAACAGATTAACATTCTAAAGGTCCAAGAAGCCGATGATGCAGCCTACAGATCAGATTTAGCTATTCGCAAGTGCAAAAGAGCCCAGTGGCTGATAGAGGTTGCAGATAACTGTACATGAACTTCCCATAGTAGGGGAGTTGCCAAGTATCATGAGAGAATGTTGAGGGTGTTTTCAAAACAGAAGGATGATGATCGCAGTAAAAGAATGGAGGCTCTGAAGAATAATGACGTTGAAAGGTACAAGGGGATGCTACTGGAGAAACAAACTAGTATTCCTGGTGATGGTGCAGAGCGAAACGCCGTCCTTCCGTCAATTTTGTCCAAGACAGAAGAGTACCTTCACAAACTTGGTAGTAAAATAACTGTGACAAAGAGTCAGCAGGAGGTTGAGGAGGCAGCAAGTGTTACTGCAGCTGCTGCAAGGGCTCAGGCATTCCCTTTTTCTCTCAGTAATCTCTATCTATAAAGAAAGTTTCGATAATATTTAATCAGAATTTGTTATATTCTGTTGCTTTTATTTATCACTATTTTCTTAGAATGGTTGTTGCTCACAGGGTCTCTCAGAAGAAGAAGCAAGAGCTGCGCAGCAGCTTGTGTCGGAGAGGAAGTGACAATAAGAAATCATTTTACTGAGATGAATGCGCCAAGAGATAGCTCATCTTTCAACAAGTAATCTCATTGCTGCTGTACTCTTTAAACTTCTCTTTTGCTGTGTCTACTTGACACCTAAGTGTAGATGTTATTGCAGAGTTGTCAAAGACAGAAGGGAGAATGGGGCAAACTACAAATGTGGTTATTGGGGGTATAGTGATAGATGATGCAACTAATGAGAGGCTCACTCTTGATCAGAAGGTATAAAAATACTATTATCATGAGATGCTCGTTTGCATTCTTTAGCAAGTTTGCAACGTATGCATCTTTAGCGAAGTGAAGATCGTTAATATCAGTTTGAACCTCCTTGTGTAATGAAAATGAATAGTTGCTCCGCTCAAATAGCTTCCAAAAGTTTATTACTAGGCTATATCTTATAGCCAGTGCATAGAGAGACAAGGTTCAAGTTTTAAGATGCTGGTCGATATGTGCAAATTTTGCTGATGGCTATATGCAATCCTTGTACAGGTAAATATGTACCCAAGGTTAGAGGGTTCACAGCAATAGGAAGTGGATGCAATGATTTTGATCAAGCCATAGTTTTTGCCGTTGAAACAGTTCTTAAGCAGGCAATTTCAGAGTTAATCCTTGTGTGCATGGCCATCCTTTTAACAGATATATTTGATAGCTGACACATTAATGCTTATTGACTTGTTAATATGGAAATAAGAGATCAGGTTCATCTAGCGGATTGTATATCTATTTTTTCTATTCACATCATCCACTACACTCGCAGAGTGGAAGGTTGTCTTTGCATATTTTATTGTCTGTAGTTAAGTTTATTGCCTCTTGTAAACACAGCAAGATTGAAAAGTTTGCCCTGTTTCTTTAAGATTTTGGTCCATTGCCACTGTGCTATTTCGAACTTTGTCTAGTCGACTATAGTATGCCCTATTACTTATCCATATGATTCATGTGCACACAGATCCCGAAAAAAGGAAAGATAAATTCAGTGAATGCAAAGAATTGGGATGATCCGACAGTAAAGAATTTATGGTATAATACGAGATAACTTGAAGAAAGAGTTGTGAGTTGTTTATTTCCCTGTGTATTCAGGTTAGACTTTACTTTGCATAATAGAAAGGTTTTAGGCCCAGCATGTCCATCGGTAAGAAGAGTTCTGCCAATTAGCTTGAATTGGGACCTGGCTTTTGTTTGAATCGATCACTTTGCAGGGGAAGGCTTGACGGCTTGAAGCAGGGAATAGAGAAGAAGAGGAAAAGGAAGGAAGAATGTGTTCAATCTGCTAACAGAGAAATGGTCCTTTTGGTGAATGAACCCTGAGTTTAGTGTAGGTTAATTTGAGACTTTGTAAAAAGGTCCAGAATTGATACACTTGCATTAGATAGTTAATTGGTTTTTGGTTTAGTTATCAATGTAAAAAGGTCCATTTTGAATTATGTAGTTAATTAGTTTCGATATTGGATGTATGGGAAATTGCAGTTGGCCGAGATTAAATGCATATTTGGTTTTAATAATATATTGGTATCTTTTGATAACTTAGTTATTTAGTTTTGGCCTTTTGGGCATGTTTTATACCGGAATGTATGACTTTAAAAAACAATGTCTATATTGCTTATAGACATCGGTAACATATTTTTAACATCACTTGCAAACGCATCAGTTCCCTTTTTTCTAGTAGTAATGCTCAACGAGTGGCTTCGCAAGAAACCTATCTATAACAGACATCTGCACCGTACATGTTCTTCTGCAGGTCACCGTGTTGCAAGCCAGCCTGACTTGAACATTATATCCTGTCTAAAATTTCGACCTGTTCCCAATGTTGACTCGCCTTGCCTTCGAAAACACTGCACAAGTAAAAAATAATCTAAGATATTGACTTATAAGTTATTATTTCCGTTCTTTCGCAACTACAATGAAAACAGGAGTAAGTAACTTATAAGTTATTTATTGAAATATCATTTATGCTGTTGATGTTTTAGTTTATACCAAAAAATTCTCTACAGACTATCAAGAAAAAGCAAGTGTAGATATAGCGGCAAAACAAGGATAGACTGGCCTTATAGACAAAGCACTTGTAACACTAACCTTGTAGCAAACTACTGTATCATCTGGATACATTACGAATAACTTGGTACCAAGTCGGGAGTGAAAGTGATAATCCCATATCACTCCGGGTCCTTTCCTTCTTGAACCCGGACTCAAACTCCGTTTGGACAGAAATGACGGCGGCGTGCGGCGTGCGACGTGCGGCGTGCGGCGTGCGGTGTAACTATAGGATGGGAACCTACAAAACAAAACCGGAGGGGGGTGGTATCCCCGCGGCACCTCCGGCGTGAGAATGAGAAAGGGTTTTGAAGGAGAAAGGGGTAAAACGGGAATTATACAAGCATATTATGGTGTGTATGTGTGTATGTGAGTATATGATAGATGAAGTAACCCCTAACCTTCCTTTCATTCTGCCTTTTATAGGCTTCCCACTAGGGTTTAGGGATTTGTACCTTTTGATCTGACCGTAGGTGTGTTTTTTGGACTGTAGGATGTGTGGACGCCCATGATGAGCCGGTGTACTACTCAATCCGGACCGTAGTAACGTTCTGGATCCGGGATACCTGGACCGTGGTGATATTGCCACGCATCATGGGCTTTCCAGGGTTAATGCTGAAGGCTTCCTGGGTTCTTCTTATTGGGTCATGGGCTTCTGTTATCGGGCATGCACTAATATAAGCTATCATTTGCCCCCACTCCCTTATGCGGGTTTACCCGGATGGGGGAGTAGATTAGTTATTGTTGTTCCGCGACGCCTTAGGAAAGATTTTGGGGGTTTTCTTTGATTTGTTGCCCCTAACTCCGGGGTCTAATGGGGATAAGACTCCGAGATTGAATTAGATAGTCTCTTTGATTTGAGTCCAAGGTGGGGTTCCTTATACTACTTAGAAAATTTTTGAGGGTTTTCTTTGATTTGTTGCCCCCTAACCCCGGGGTCTAATGGGGATACGACTCTGGGGTTGACTTAGATAGTCTCTTTGATTTGAGTCCAAGGTGGGGTTATTTGTACTACTTAGAAAAATTTTGAGGGTTTTCTTTGATTTGTTGCCCCTAACCCCGGGGTCTAATGGGGATAAGACTTCGGGGTTGAGTTAGATAGTCTCTTTAATTTGAAATTTGAATTTTGGACAAGGTTTGGTGGATAAGGACAAACTGACGTTTGATTTGACCGGACTCTGAAAAGCTGATGCTGAAAATCCGGAGTGTCAGAGGACTGTTGAGATTCCAACCGGGGCTAAAGATGCGTGCATTTATATACATATATATATATATATAAATGTATCTTTTGAGTGTACAAATTTTTTAACTTCCCCCTTTTTCCTCCTGAACAGCCATGCCACGACATGATTGCAGTAGTGGTAATAACTGTTGCGGTTACTACTACCGATACCAATCAAAGGACACCACGTGGCGCTGACGTCACTTACCCTTAAAAATTGTTCACCTTTCCTCTTATTTCTTTTGCTCCTCTATAAATACCAGCCTCTTCCCTATCATTTTTCTTTTACACGATAAAGACCTTGAGAGAGAAACTGAGAAATCGAAGCTTTTGGAGAATCATTTCTGCGAGTTTGAAGCCTTCATCTTTCTCCTGCTCACTTGTAAGTTCTTCATTCTTCTGTCCTTTTATTTTTATGCCATGCATGTCATCATATTTTTGCGAGTTTTTGTTTCGCTACTCTGTATTTTTTGTTTGAGTTTTGTGACTATTTAATTGTGTGTTTGGAGTTTTTAAGAAGGTTTTGTTGTGTTGTTGTCTCGTGGGGAGTTTTTGGAGTGATTTCGTGTTATAAGCGCATATAGAAATTTGTTTTTGTATGATTTGTGTGCTGTTAAAAATGGGGTTTTGAAGGTTAAAATGTGTTGATCCCGGGGTATGTTCTTGGCATATGTTTTTGGTTTGTAGATGTATGTATATTGCATAGATCTTATTTCTAGGCTTATGTTTTTACATAAAATGTTTCTAAACTTCTCTTGTTTTTTGTTTTGTTCTTGTGTTTGGGTTCGGGGTTTGGCATTGACTCCGGGGTACATATGTATGTATATATAAAGTATATGCTAGGTAGTCATTTTAAGAATACTGATAACCTTAGAATCCGGTACCCCGAGCGACCCAGCGGTTTAAGCGAATTGTTGTCAGCCTACCCCTCATCTTCTTCTTCTAGTAGTAGCTCTTTAGAGATGCCTCCTCGAGCTGAGTGGCCCAAACCTTAGTTCTAGGCCCCGGGGGTATTTGTCGATTCCGGATGGGTCCTGGGAGGACGTAGACCAGTATTTTGTCCAGTGTCAGGTAAACCCTAAGCCTTTGGGCTTTTACTATAGGGATTTATTCGAGGTATATAGGGGCCTAGAAGAGTTAGATGGTAGGGAGCCATATGATGAGGCTGATATGGATAGGAAGTTTTTAACTGCCCCGAGGACCCGGTATGAGTGTGGGGCGGTTCATAAGGAAATTCAAGAGAGGTACACAGATGCTAAGGTGGATAGCGCCCTTAGGCTTGCATTTAATCTCGAGGACAAATATGAGTGCAGATGGCCCAAGGAGCACGAGGGGGTGTACCATAGACCGCCGGGGGGCTATGTAGGGATACCCCAAGAACATCTCTGGGGCATGCGCCTTAGATTACACCAATTCAAGAAGTTTCTATGCCGGGATGTGTACGAGATTCCCTTCACCCAGTTAGCCCCGAATTCGGTGAAGTGGATAAGTTGATTTTTAGCTTATTGTCATGTCAAAGACTACCTTCCCACCTTCAAGCTTTTCCACCACATCTTTAAAATCAAGAGGTCCACATCCCGACCCATATACGAGTTTCTATTCCAGATTGAGGATTGTGGGTATCCATCTGATAAGATGGTACTTCCAGTTAGTATGTTGACATCACTTAAGGGTTGGCACCGGGAGTTCATTTTTGTCCGGGGTGGGGATCTGGAGTTCATGCCGCTCCATAAACTTGAAATTAAAACAGATAAATTTTCGGTCCAGCGGCTCGAGCAAGCAGCTCTCGAGATGGTTTATGCCTTCTTTGAGGCACTCGGGACACAGTGGACCCGGGATACCTTTAGTAACAATAAAAATATGCATGCTACCGGTTGTAAGTCTTTTGCCTTAGCTTTATTTTCATGCTTTAAATTTTTACTTTGTTTGTTTGTATCCGGGGTTGACATTTTTGTTGTTTCATTTTCAGGTATTCCGAAGTTAATTCCCTACCCCCCGAACATGTCTGCACAGCTTAAGGATTTGGCTGCCAAGTGTCGGAGGATCGAAGGTCTGACGAGTGTGGATCTCAGCAAGAAGAAGGTTGGTGAGGGCAAAGAGGCGGCCCGGAAGGCTGCACCGACTCGGTCAGGGAGGTCCACTATTTTTATCAACGAACCCCGGGCTGAGGACGTGCAGCAGAAGGAGACGACGAGGGTTCCGGTACCCCGGAAGAAGAAGGGTGCCCCTGTGGAATCTGGGGAAAAGGATGGAGAGGGGTCTGAGAGCCAAGTTTCCAAGAAGGCTGCTACTGAATTGGCTCCGGACACCCCTGAAACTCTGAAAGCTTTGCTGGCCAGCTTTACTCCGGAGACTCGTCGGAAAGAGCTCTTTGAAAACTACGCCAGCACTGCTGAAAGGAAGAAGTACTGGAAGGAACCCCTTGAGGACTTCCTGGTTGGACTTCAGGAGGAGATGACTGCTGTAAGTTTCTTCCTTGTTATATTTTGTACTTGTCTTTTTTCTGCATTATATCGTCTAGCTCTAACATGTAATTATTTCATGCTAACTCCCGGGTTATTGGATTGGTTTCCATAACCCGGAGCTTGAAGGCGAAGGCTGATGTTGCCGACGTTGCCAAGACTGAGGCCGAGAACCTAACCTGGGAGCTGAAGGATTTGAAGGAAGCTAATGCAAAGGAGGTTGCAGCTCATAAGAAGATTCTGGATGAAATCTGGGAGAGGCAGGACCGTGCCGAGGCTTCAGTTCGGGAAATGAGGGCGGAGAACAAGAAACTGAAAGATGATCTAGCTGCCCGGCCCACTCCCGAAGAAGTCTTGGCTGGGTTCCGGGGTACTCCGGCGTACTTTGAGGAGTTGGACGACAAGGTGCTAGAGATGATCCATATTTGCTGGAGGGTTGCTTCCAAGTACCTTGGCGAAAATCCTCATGGTACGATTGATGTCTTCCTTGAGAAGTACATCAAGGAGGAGACCCGGTTGGAAAAGGAAGTAGAAGCCATCATGGCAAGGGAGTCCAGAGTCGGAGCCTCCAGCAGTGCCCCTCCTCTCCCCGAATCCCCTCTCGCCCAGCAGCCTCCGCTTCCAAAAGATGATCCGGAGCAGCCTCCTTCCCCTCCCGCCGAGCCGGCAGCTGAAGCATGAAGACTTTGCCATTTTTGGCATGTAATTTCCTTTTATTATTTTCAGTTTATGTAATTCCAAACTAAGCCTTTTGGCTTCTTTAACTTGTTTGTAATCCAGATATTGTGGTTTGCCCCCCGGGGTAGTTTAATGTACTTGTGCTTGTACTTCCTCTTTTTATTTATTATTTTGATTTGCATATACAGGAAATTTCTAACTTTTAGAAATTTTTCTAAGTACACATGGGCTGTGTTTTTGCAGACCCCGGAATGGGGTAAATTTCTAACTTATAGAAAAAAATTTTAGTACACATGGGCTGTGTTTTTGCAGACCCCGGGATAGGGTAAATTTCTAACTTATAGAATTTTTTCTAAGTACACATGGGCTGTGTTTTTGTAGACCCCGAGATGGGAAAAATTTCTAACTTATAAAAAATTTTCTAAGTACACATGGGCTGTATTTTTGCAGACCCCGGGATGGGATAAATTTCTAGCTTATAGAAATTTTTCTAAGTACATATGGGCTGTGTTTTTGCAGACCCCGGGGTGGGGTAAATTTCTAACTTATAGAAATATTTCTAAGTAATATGATGACAATAAACAAACAACATAATGAAATTGATTCAAGTTATGGGACGCTTAAAGTAGAGTTTTTCATTTAAATTGAAAGCAAAAATTTCATTCTGGGGTGAATGAGAATAGTGTTTTTATCAAGGTATCATAGCATAATGTAGAGATATTCCCAGAATGTGCACCTTTCTCTTACTGGTAGAACTTCCTTAATCGGGCTCCGTGCCAGGTGTTTGGGACCTCGGTTCCGCTGAGGTAGTTCAACTTGTAAGTTCCTGGCCGGAGCACTTCCTTGATTATGTAGGGGCCTTCCTAGTTCGGTTGTAGCTTCCCTTGGTTTGTTGGGTCTGAGGCCTCGGTGTCCCGGAGCACTAGATCTCCCGCCACATATTCCATTATCTTGACCTTTTTTGCAAAATAGAGCTTTGTCTTTTCCTTGTAGCTCTCCATTTTTTCCACAGCCCGGTCTCTTACTTCATCCAAGAGTTCTAAGTTGGTTTTGAGGCATTCGATATTGGAGACTTCATCAAAGTTGACCACTCTGTGGGAGGGGGATCCGGTTTCCACTGGTAGTCGGGCCTCAGTGTCGTAGGCGAGCTTAAATGGAGTCTCACCGGTTCCAGTCCGGAAGGTGGTTCTGTAGGACCATAAGACTTTCGGGAGTTCGTCTGGCCAGTTCTTCTTAGACTCTTCCAACCTCTTTTCAAGGCCTCTGGATATGGTCCTGTTGGTTACCTCGATTTGTCTGTTTCCCTGAGGGTGGGCTACAGATGCTTTCTTGTGTTTAATCCCGAGCTCTTTCAGATAGGCTTCAAAGTCTGAACCAACAAACTGTGGTCCATTGTCCGAGATCAAAACCATCGAAATCCTGAATCTCATTACAATTGAATCCATGAATTTGATACAGTCTTGTTGATTGATGGTTCTCATGGCCTTGGCCTCTGTCCACTTAGTCATATAATAAATCGCCACTAACACGTAACGCAAATCTCCTTTTTCCCGGGGGAAAGGACCCATGATGTCGATTCCCCAAACAGCGAATGGGATCGGGGATAGAACTGACCCCGGGAGGCTTGGACTTTGTTTCGGCACATTGCTGAACTTTTGGCACTTGTTACATTTCTTCACATATGTAATTGTATCCGCGTGGATAGTGGGCCAATAGTAACCCTTCCTGATGATTTTGTAGGCTAGTGCCTTGGCAGCTAGGTGATCTCCGCAAATTCCTTCATGTACCTCTCGGAGACAATAGTCTGCCTCATCCGGATCGACAGATTTGAGAGTGGGCGCAGAGAAGGTTCGCCTGTATAGCTGATTACCTTCCAGAAAGAAGCGAGCAGCCTTATACTTGAGGTAGCATGCCTTGTTTTGATCTTCTGGTAGGGTTCCATCTTTCAGGTAAGCTATGTAGGGAGTCATCCAGTTATCCGGGCTGCTGATACATAAGACTTCGGGTCGATCGGTGTTGGGCGCCCCGAGCTCTTCGAAGTAGACCGAACTGCTTAGGTCTGATGTATTCTGGACGAGCTTGGATAGCTCATCTGCTTTGGAGTTTTCTTCTCTATTAATTTACAAAATTGTGGTATCCGGGATGGTTTCCAGGATACTTCTCACCATTGCTTGATATTGAGCCAACTTGGGGTCTTTCACGATATATTCTCCATTGGTTTGTTTGACCACAATTTGGGAATCACTATAGATGATCAAACATTTAACTCCGAGGGATTTGGCTAACCTGAGTCCAAAGAGGAGTGCTTCATATTCAGCTTGATTGTTTGTTTCTTTGAAAGCAAATGTTATGGCTTGTTGAATTATGAATCCATCCGGGCTGGAGAGGATCATGTTGGGTTCCGAAGGCATAAAACGCAGCGGATAAACATAAATAAAATATAAAAAAAAATTTGAAACCCAAAAACAGGATCCATGTATAATTATGGGCAGATTATGGAGATAACGAATCATACCTTTTAAGAGCTTAACTTTCACGAACTCAACGGACATCCTAGTTATCACGCTTTGTGTCTACCTCTCGGAGAAACACCTCTATGGTATCCACACGAGCACCTTCAAGAACGTCTCACGAACTTGACTACGGAATGGATGTACTAGCCTCCTTCTTGACGATCTGAATTGCCTCTGCCTCTCTTTGCTGCTAGGGTTTTCTCAAAAACGTACAAGCCTCTTTAACCTATCATTATGTATTTATAATGGTTGATTAAAAAGGCCCATAACAGCAAAGCCCAACCCTAGTAGGTATTGGATTAAATAATAAAAATGAATTTCTATTATTTAATTAATAACTAAGTCATACTTAATTATTATGGGCAAAAACATTCCTTTTAATTCGAATTTATATTATCTCAATTAAGTCTTACTTAATTATAATAAAATTCAAATAATCATCAATTAATTTAAATCCATATTTTAAATTAACTATTCCATTAAGTGCTCTATTTGTGCGACCCTATAGGCTATTATTTAATTGGCAATAATTTTATTCTCTAATAAAATTATAAACAATGAGCGGTATCTAGTAATACATCATTGTTACCCAATTAAACAATAATTAAATCGTGATTAGATAAAACCTTTCGTGATTAATGTTTTTCGTGTAATATAATCCCTTTAATCATACATATTATAGATTAAACTCGAGGCATATTTTTAGTCATCCTCTTCAACATTTAATCCGGGTTTACTTGATCCATGAGTAGATTATCGAGACAAATCATTATTTGAGCATGACCATGCTTTTATAATCTCACTGAATCAAGAGGCCAATAATATCTCTCCTAATTATAGGAGGGTTAAATCCTTTATCTATCATTCATATTTCTCATACGACTCATAATATACCCGATGTTCACTTTTATCATCACCCGATCAAAAGTAACTTTTAATGTAGTCAAAGTATATTAATCCTCGTATAGAAATATAATGATTTCAAGTCAAAGGATCGTTACACTATTATCACTGTGAGTCTTTCTTATGACTTTATTAAACATGAAGAATCTCACTGTGGGTCTGTCCAGTACCATGTACTCTCACATGTACCTATGTATTGACTTTAGTATCCCCATACTTATAACCAATGAGATGTGGTTATCTTGTCAAATAACATACTAGTCTATCTATGTATTATTATTGTCCTATATAATAATACTCGACTAGGGACCTTTAAGAATATGATATATTATATAATCTCAAGTTTAAGTCATGTACTTAAACTATACAATTTGTATCATGATTCTAAGGACATTTATTATGCTAACAAAATATCGCGGTAATTAAGGTCATAATAAATACATTTATTGAATGATCAACTGACATAAAGATTATAAAAGAATAATGTATTGCCTCTATGGCACCTACACTAACAATCTCCCACTTGCACTAGAGCCAATCACCCATATATCTAATACCCATGGAACTAGTGTGACCATCGTGCTTCTGCTGCGACAAGCCTTTGGTCAGTGGGTCTGCAATGTTATCATTTGTGTGCACTTTACATATGTGTATATAACCCCTTTCATTAATCTCTTGAATAAGGTGAAATCTCCTGAGTATATGTTTAGCCCGGGAGTGTGATCTAGGTTCTTTAGCCTGTGCAATGGCTCCATTATTATCGCAATATAGATCAATGGGATCTGCGATCGATGGAACCACTCCCAAATCAGAAATGAACTTTCGAATCCAAATGGCCTCCTTAGCTGCTTCACAAGCTGCAATGTACTCAACCTCCATTGTAGAATCAGCTATTGTTTCTTGCTTTGAACTCTTCCATCTTATAGCACCTCCGTTTAGACAAAACACAAAACCAGATTGTGATACAGTATCATCTCTGTCTGTTTGGAAACTTGCATCGGTGTAACCTTTTACGAGTTTCTCTTCTCCTCCATACACCAAGAATGAATCTTTAGTTATTTTCAGGTACTTAAGAATATTCTTAACTGTCGTCCAGTGACCTTCACCCAGATTAGACTGGTATCTGCTCGTCATGCTCAAAGTATACGAGACATCTGGGCGAGTACATACCATTGCATACATGATAGATCCAATTGCTGAAGCATATGGAACTTTATTCATGTGGTCCTTCTCATCCAATGATTTCGGACACTGGTCCTTAGAGATCGTTATCCCTTGAGACACGGGGACATATCCCCTTTTTGCATTTTGCATTCCAAAACGATGCAAAACCTTATCAATGTATGTGCTCTGACTTAGACCGATCATCCTTCTAGATCTTTCTCTATAGATCCTCATTCCTAGAATATAGGATGCCTCTCCTAAGTCTTTAATGGAGAAATTGCTCCCTAACCAAGTCTTAACAGCCTTTAGAGAAGGTATGTCATTCCCCATTAGTAGTATATCATCAACATATAGTACTATGAATGCCACATAGCTCCCACTAACCTTCTTGTAAACACACGGTTCATCTTCGTTTTGAACAAAGCCATAATCTGTGACTATTTCATCAAAACGGATATTCCATCTCCTAGAGGATTGCTTCAATCCATAAATGGATCGACGTAATTTACATACCTTGCCAGCATTCCTTGGATCGACAAAACCCTCAGGTTGTGTCATGTACACATCCTCTTCAAGGCTTCCATTAAGGAAAGTTGTTTTGACATCCATTTGCCAGATTTCATAATCATGGAATGCTGCAATGGCAAGTAAAATCCTTATAGACTTGACCATAGCCACTGGTGAGAAAGTTTCATCATAGTCAATACCATGAATTTGTTTGAAACCTTTTGCAACCAGCCTAGCTTTATAGGTCTGAACATTTCCATCCATGCCCCTTTTCTTCTTAAAAACCCATTTGCACCCTATGGGTTTTACCCCTTCAGGTGGATCAACCAAAGTCCATACTTGGTTTTCGTACATGGAATCTATCTCGGATTTCATGGCTTCAAGCCATCTCTTAGAGTATGGACTGTTCATAGCATCTTGGTATGTGAGAGGCTCATCTTCATCTATGAGCATCAAATCACCACACTGAGTCATGAGAAATCCATATCTCTCTGGCTCATGGCAAAATCTACCAGATCTACGAACAACCTGTGTTTGTTGAGCATTATCATTATTCTGCTCTTGTTCCACTTCAGGTTCAATGCTATTTTGCAGTTCTCGATCTTCATCGAGATCTATAGTTCTCCCACTGTTTCTTATGGAAACGAAATCTCTTTCCATGAAGACAGCATCTCGAGCAATAAACACTTTCTGCTCAGAAGGACTATAAAAATAATACGCCTTTGTTTCATTAGGGTATCCTACAAAAATGCACTCTTCGGATTTAGGTCCAAGCTTGTCGATTCTTGACGTTTCACAAACACCTTACATCCCCAAACTTTCATAAAGTTCATGCATGACCATTTCTCCTTCCATATCTCATATGGAGTCTTTTGAACCTTCTTAGTAGGAACACGGTTAAGTATGAAAGCCGCTGTTTCTAGAGCGTAACCCCAGAAACTAATTGGAAGATCTGCATGACTCATCATCGATCACACCATGTCCAACAAGGTGCGATTTCTCCTCTCTGAAACTCCATTCCATTGAGGTGTTCCTGGCGGAGTGAGTTGTGATACAATACCACACTCTTTCGAATACTCTCTAAATTCGGTGCTTAAGTATTCACCCCCACGATCGGATCGTAAGATCTTAATACTTGCATCTCCGCCAATTTGCTTCTCTACTTCAACCTTGTATTCTTTAAATTTTTCAAAAGAATCGGATTTGTTCTTCATAAGATATACATATCCATATCTACTGAAATCATCAGTAAATGTTATGAAGTAGTAGTAGCCTCCTCTAGCCATTACACGCATTGGGCCACATACATCACTATGTATTAGCTCCAGACGTTTAGTGGCCCTTTGACCCTTACCAGTGAAAGGGGCTTTAGTCATCTTACCAAGCAAACAAGATTCGCATTCTTGGTATGATTCAAAATCAAACTTATCCAAGTATCCATCCTTATGTAATTTGGATATGCGTTTCTCATTTATGTGGCCTAGACGATAATGCCAGATGTATGTTTGATTTGAGTCATTCATTTTAAGTCGTTTGTTTTCTATATTACAGACAGGGTTATCTAAATCAAGAACATATAAACCATTAAATAAACGCGCAACACCATAAGTTAAATCATTCAAAGTAAAAGAGCAAATGTTGTTCTTTATTGTAAACGAAAAACCTTTCTTGTCCAAACAAGAAACATAAATAATGTTTCTGCTAATCGCAGGCACGTAAAAACAGTCTTCTAGTTCTAAAACAAGCCCAGAGGGCATAGATAAATAATAAGTCCCTACAGCTAAAGCAACAACTTTTGCTCCATTGCCTACTCTTAGGTCCACTTCTCCCTTAGCCAAAGATCTACTTCTCTGCAGGCCCTGCACATTTATACAAATGTGAGAAGCACATCCAGTATCAAATACCCAAGATATAGAAATAGACAAATTGACTTCTATAACATAAATACCTGATCCAGAAATTTGAACTGCTTTCTTTTTCTTCAGATCCTCCAAGTAAATTGGACAGTTTCTCTTCCAGTGACCATCTTTCTTACATTAGTGACATTCACCCTTGGCCACACCACCTTTAGGCTTTAAAGCCTGTTTGGGACCTGACTTTGGCTTGGGTGTAGAATCAGATCCAATCTTCTTCTTACCCTTCCATTTGCCCTTCCATTTGGCCTTACCTTTATTTCCCACCATCAGTATGGGAGCAGGTTCAGCTGTCTTCATGTTGGTCTCATATTTTCTCAACATATGCAACAATTCAGTAGGTGTTTTGTCAAATTCATTCATATTGTAGTTCACAACAAACTGAGTGAATTTGTTGTTCAAAGAATTCATGATTAGGTCAATACCAGTTTCCGGACCAATCGGGAAACCCAAAGTTTCAAGGTACTCAATGTAACCAATCATCTTCAGAACATATGGGCCAACTGGTTTACTCGCCCCTTGTTTGCAATTAAAAAGTGACTTACTCGTGTTGAACCTTTCTTGACGAGTTTGGCTTACAAAACTGCTTTGCAAGTGCTCATTGATAGTATATGCATCCATATGCACATGCTGTCTTTGAAGCTCAACACTCATAGTTGCCAACATAAGACATGCAACATCATTTGCATCATTCTCATCCCTTATGTGTGCTGCTCGTTCATCAGCAGTAGCACCCTCAGGAAGGGGGCCTGGAGGAGGAATATCAATGACATGAAGCTTGCGCTCCTGCCTGAGGACAATCCTCAAATTCCTCTGCCAGTCTAGGAAGTTGTTTCCTTCTGTCAGCTTGTCCTTCTCAAGGACTGAACGTACGGATAGTGTGTTTGTGTTGTTTGCCATTACTCAGTATCTACAATAATAAAAGCGCAAAATAAACATTAGATTGTCTGAGTTAAAATTTTATGTTCATATGATTATGATATATTCATAATATATCTCCCACTATTTTTTTTATCAAATTAATAGCCCTAACTATTAATTCAGAAAGTATATCCCATAAATCTTTCTAGTGAGCCAAGATCCATATTTCGTCATGTTCTAAGTCAACCACTGGTATCCTTAAAACATGATTATTTAGGTAGACAACAGTTGTCAATTATATCATATATAATTCTTGGATAATTTGGTGAACAACAATTGATCTTATCTATCTAATAGATTTTTAACCAAACTCTATGCTTCTAAGTTCATAATAGTTGAATATAACCGTTTATATTCACCTTATTATGATGACTCAGTTAAGTTAGACCCAATGATACAACGTCCGAATATAACCGTTTATATTCGTCGCATTTCACCACGATAGATAGGAGTCCCCTGCCACTGACAGCCCTTCCCCTTATCGATCTAGGATTTAATGAGTGTTCATTCATTGGAATGCATCTGATTAAAACTTAATATTTTTACTTAGGGATTTTTAATTTAGAACGATCATGATCCCATCATAAAGAGATTCCCAATTTTTCCTTGAATAAAATACTTCAAATCAATACTCGTCAATGGTTTGATTTCTAGGTAGTGGAGGAGTCACATCGGTCTCGCTTAAAACCCACAGCCTTACAAGTTCTATGAACCCGTTGTTGACAAAATCGCCCCATGTCAGAAATAAAGAAAATTCGTATTTTATTCTGTGTTTCATAAACACGAGAATCTCATGATCGTTTGTTAATTTTAAATCTTGAGTCGTTACAGATTTTATCTTGTTTAAAGGCATGGCATGGGTGATGTATCTAATACATACATGCATCATTAATCTAATTAAAACATGCATTTTCTACCCTACACATACTATTTATACATCATATGAAAAGTGCGTAAAGTAAACGTGCAATAGTTATGGCCCAATCCTATGTGATCTTTTTAGGCTAATAAAAAGATCAAGGTCAGTCTATGGTGTAAAAATAACTATTACATATGTCTTCTCTATTGCTTCCATTGTCTCCTTGGCCTCCATAGGATGCCTCCTCTTTCCCTTGTCCTTCTTGGATGTTACATTAAGAATTATACTAATGAATTTACAAAAGAACTCGAGTTACATTCGAGATAAAACAACTACAAATAGAAAACGACATGCAAGTCGTATTTATTACAAACCAAAAGAATAAACCATTATAACTAAGATCTTAAGGCCATAACTATGCACCATGCTCAAGTAACCATTAAAGAACATGATAGATCATATAAAGATGACATACTATTTATCACTTATCATGATCCAATCAAGAATAATAAATAAGTAAAGCATATGTCATAAGCACAAATTAAAAACGAAACCCTAAGCACGTGGATCGAGGGGGGCAGCGAGCCCCCCGATGGCGGAAATTTTTGCAAAATCAAGTACCAGAATACTAGCAAAACATGTATCATAATACTATTCCAGAAGCATGTATCAGTATACACACGATCCATATCCTAGTTACCAAAAACATGTATCTGTATACATATTTTAAGAGATCGCATACAAATGAGTTATGGCAGATCTTAAACATACTAGTATCATCATATAGATCATTAACAGATTCATCATATCATTCATATAACATAACTGTTATCATGGAAGACTCATATAACATAACTGTTATCATGGCAGACTCTTCACACATGCATACTTGTAAAAATACAGTAAACACGTAACCAAATCAGCCCCTTATACATGTAGCTCTGATGCCATTGTTGGGTTCCGAAGGCATAAAACGCAGCGGATAAACGAAAATAAAACAAAAAAAAATTTTGAAACCCAAAAACAGGATCCATGTATAATTATGGGCAGATTATGGAGATAACAAATCATACCTTTCAAGAGCTTAACTTTCACGAACTCAACGGAGATCCTAGCTATCACGCTTTGTGTCTACCTCTCGGAGAAACACCTCTATGGTATCCACACGAGCACCTTCAAGAACGTCTCACGAACTTGACAACGGAATGGATGTACTAGCCTGCTTCTTGACGATCTGAATTGCCTCTGCCTCTCTTTGCTGCTAGGGTTTTCTCAAAAACGTACAAGCCTCTTTAACCTATCATTATGTATTTATAATGGTTGATTAAAAAGGCCCATAACAGCAAAGCCCAACCCTAGTAGGTATTGGATTAAATAATAAAAACGAATTTCTATTATTTAATTAATAACTAAGTCATACTTAATTATTATGGGCAAAAACATTCCTTTTAATTCGAATTTATATTATCTCAATTAAGTCTTACTTAATTATAATAAAATTCAAATAATCATCAATTAATTTAAATTCATAATTTAAATTAACTATTCCATTAAGTGCTCTATTTGTGCGACCCTATAGGCTATTATTTAATTGGAAATAATTTTATTCTCTAATAAAATTATAAACAATGAGCGGTATCTAGTAATACATCATTGTTACCCAATTAAACAATAATTAAATCGTGATTAGATAAAACCTTTCGTGATTAATGTTTTTCGTGTAATATAATCCCTTTAACCATACATATTATAGATTAAACTCGAGACATGTTTTTAGTCATCCTCTTCAACATTTAATCCGGGTTTACTTGATCCATGAGTAGATTATCGAGATAAATCATTATTTGAGCATGACCATGCTTTTATAATCTCACTCAATCAAGAGGCCAATAATATCTCTCCTATTTATATGAGGGTTAAATCCTTTATCTATCATTCATATTTCTCATACGACTCATAATATACCCGATGTCCACTTTTATCATCACCCGATCAAAAGTAACTTTTATTGTAGTCAAAGTATATTAATCCTCGTATAGAAATATAATGATTTCAAGTCAAAGGATCGTTACACCATTATCACTGTGAGTCTTTCTTATGACTTTATTAAACATGAAGAATCTTACTGTGGGTCTGTCCAGTACCATGTACTCTCACATGTACCTATGTATTGACTTTAGTATCCCCATACTTATAACCAATGAGATGTGGTTATCTTATCAAACAACATATTAGTCTATCTATGTATTATTATTGTCCTATATAATAATACTCGACTAGGGACCTTTAAGAATATGATATATTATATAATCTCAAGTTCAAGTCATGTACTTAAACTATACAATTTGTATCATGATTCTAAGGACATTTATTATGCTAACAAAATATCGCAGTAATTAAGGTCATAATAAATACATTTATTGAATGATCAACTGGCATAAAGATTATAAAAGAATAATGAATTACCTCCAGGGCACCTACACTAACAGATCAGGCCTGCTCCGGACCTTTCGACAGTCGCCGAGCCATCAACATATAAAGTCCATGCCTTATTATCATTAGTCTCCTTTTCGCCTCCGAACTGAGTTGTTGGCACTTCTAGGGCTTCGGGAAAAGTGCATTCCATGAACGCCTGAGCTTTTATGGTCGTCCTTGGAACAAATTTAAGGTTGAATTCGCTTAATTTGATTGCCCAATTTACCAATCTCCCGGAGGAATCCGGCTTGTGAATGATTTTTTGGAGTGGTTGATCGGTAATCACCTTGATTTCCCGGACTTGGAAATATTATCTTAACTTCCTGCTTGAGTGTACAAGAGCTAAGGCGAATTTTTCTAAATTTGGGTATCGGGTTTCAGCGTCCTTGAGGACTTGACTTACATAGTTGACTGGACTCTGTTTTCTACTTTCTTCGTGTATGAGAGCCGAAGAGATCGCTCTCGCCCCGGCTGCAATATAGAGATATAGAGGCTCCTTGGGTTTAGCTTTTGAAAGAATAGGCGGGTTCATCAGGTGTTGCTTGACCTCTTCAAATGCAGCTTGGTAATCCAGAGTCCAATCGACCAGCTTTTTGTTCCGGGCTCCTTTTAGCAGCTCAAAGAAAGGTAGGCATCTTTCTGCCAATTTTGGGATAAATCTGCGAAGGGTTGCCAAGCATCCTGCCAGTTTCTGAATGTCTTTTTGAGTCTGGGGAATTGCCATTTCCATTATAGCTTTGATTTTCTCCTGGTTGGCTTCTACTCCCCGTTCACTAACCAGAAAACCAAGAAATTTCCCAGAGGGGACCCCGAAAGCACATTTTTCCAGATTCAGCTTCATATTGTACTTCCTCAAGTTGTCGAAACATTCCTTGAGGTCTTTGATGTGGTTCGGGATCATGACTGACTTGGAAATCATATCATCGATATAAGACTCCATATTCCTTCCAAGTTGGCTTTTGAAGATAGTATTCATCATTTTCTAATACGCCGCCCCAGTGTTGATTAATCCGAACCGCATCATGACAAAAGCGTAGACGGCCCGGTGTATAATGAATGCCGTATTTGCGATATCTGACGGATTCATCTTGACTTGGTTGTATCTAGAAAAAGCATCCATGAAGCTTAGCATAATATGACCCGAAGTTGCATCTATCAACTGGTCAATGTTGGGTAGGGGGTAGGAGTCTTTATGGCATGCTGAATTGAGACTTGTGTAATCAACACACATTCGCCACTTTTCATTGGATTTCTTGACTAACACAATATTTTCTAGCCAATCCGGATACTTAATTTCACAGATGATATCTACCTTCAACAACTTTTCAACTTCTCAATCGATTGCCTGTTATCTTTCCGGGGCAAAGTTTCTTCACTTTTGATTGATGGGTCTTTGCCTTGAATCTACGTCCAGACTGTGCATCGCCACAGATTCATCAATCCCCGACATGTCTTCCGGGGTCCAGGAACACATCAGCATATTCTTTTAATAGATCAATAATCTCTTTCTGGAATGTGGTTTCCAGGCCTTTGCCGACTTTGATCTTCCGGGTGGGGTTCCCGGGTTCCAGCTCTACTTCAATTGTCTGCTGGGCAGGTTCGACTTTTATCTTCTCCTTGGTTTCCATAAATTTCTAAATCCGGGCGTCAGCATTGGTTACGTTGTACCCGGAGTACTCGACCATATTCATGTCTAGTCTGGCCCTCTTATTGAGGTGTTCATGATGCTTTTTTCTGCTTTGCCCCTTGGGTAGGGTCATTATCCGCTTTCTGTTCTCTGGTTCTATTTCTGCCATAACCAAAGCTTGGCCATAACACCTCCCTGCCATTTTTCTATCTCCTTTTAGCTCTCAAATACCTCCCGGGGCGGGGAATTTGAGCTTGAAGTGAATTGTTGAGGGAATTGCTCTGAGTTTGGTGATTGTAGGTCTTCCAAGGATCATGTTGTATGATGAGGTTACGCTTATCACATAGAACTTTATTATATGAGAGACCTGGTGGGGTGCAGTCCCAAAGATAATGGGCAGATAAATGACACCCCGGTGGGAATCATTCTATTCCCAAATCCATACAAGGGGTCTTCGAGACAGGGGTCCATCTGGAGGTGGCCGAGCTCCATCCTGTTGAGTGTATGCTCGAATACAATATTAGCAGAGGAACCATTATCAACTAAAATTCTTTTACCTCATCATTTGCGACATCAAGGGTTACCACCAAGGCTTGGTTGTGGTCCGGATTGAGTCCTTCATAATCAGAGTAGGAGAAGTAGATTAGTTCATCCTCAAAAGACTGGATCATCATCACATCATTATCTGGGTCCGGACTCGGGGGCGGAGAAGCCGTGCCTCCGAAGACAACATTTACCACGTTTTCGCCACTTCCCGGGGCCCTGTCCTTGTCATTTAATCTTCTTTGAAGATACTGATTCATATTTCCTTTCTTGATTTGATCTTCGATGAACATCTTGAGAGAGAAACAGTTTTATATTGTATGCCCATGATCCTCGTGATATTCGTAATGTTTGTCTCGGGCTCTGTTCTTAGGAGGCGCAAGTAAAGGCTTCGGGGGATAATAGAACGGCTTACCTTTAACTTCGCACAGGATGTCAGCCCGGGGTCGATTGAGGGGTGTCCACTCTGGTTCCGGTTTGGGCTCTCTCTTAGCCTTGGGCTTTCTTTCATTCTTCCTTGGTTCGGCGTAACTCTCCCGGGGTGGGGTCCCCCGAGATTGTTGAATATAATTGGACTGTCTATCTAGTTTGTATATTTTGTCTTTTTGGGATGACGAGCGACGCTCGGGAGACTCATCATCATCATGTATTCTTCTGTTCATTTTCATTGACTTGAGAAAATCATTTTCTTTTATGAACTTTGATGCCAAGGCATAGGCAGATGTCAAGCTCTGGGGTTCTCTACGAATCAGATCTTTGACATATCCTTCGCAGGATATTGGATGCAAGTTCCTCCGAAAGATGTTTACTGCTTCCTTTTCTTCTAAGTTGGAGAGTTGGTTGACTATTTCCTGGAATCTTTTGATGAATTCGGGAAGGGACTCCTTACTCCTTTGTTGGATTGTCTCCAAGTGGCACATTTGTAGCTCATTCATCCGGTTGGCCCTGAACCTTTTCAAGAATATCTCGCGAAAATCTTTCCAGGAATCCACACTCCGGGATGGAATTCAGCTGAACCATTTTTGAGCTCCCCCTTTGAGTGTTGATGCGAAGAAGCAGCACCTGGTGAGGTCGCTGTAGTCATAAATATTGGAGATTTGTTCGAAGTAGTTTAAATGTTCTTCGGGGTCAGCCAACCCATCAAAGGAGTCGAAATTGAAGTGTTTGAGCCCTGATTCTCTGGGAGTAGATTCCAACTTTCTGGTAAATGGGGTCGTTGCCGCACCAACTTTCATCTCACCTTCTACCTTTCTCTTGAGGTCAAGAAGAGCCCGGGCCATTTGTTCTTGCTTAGATTCTTTTTCAGGCTCTGAATCTGAGGAAACGTGAATTCGGTGGGATTTCCTTTTCAACTTTGCTTCCTCATCCCGGATTCTCTTCTCAATGATTTCTTTAGCCTTGGCTTCTTCTTCTTTCCGAATTCTTTTCCGGAGGGCAGCTCTTTTGATTTCATCCCGGGCATCCTCTGGGGTCTTTTCAGGTTCTTTGCAATTCGATCAAGGACGGATCTCCGGGACTCCCCGGATCGCTCCTCCTGATCCCCTGGGCGGGTCTCAGGTTGGACATTATGCTTTTCCTTCCACAGGTCCATCGCAGCTTGTATCTGATTTGGGGTCATGTCCCCCAGGGGTTGGCTGAAATTCCAGCATACTTATGAGCAGCTTTCTCGATGATTAGTTTTTGATCCCCTTGTTGGAGATTTGAGAGGGAGTCTGGGTAGTGAGGGCCCTTCATCCACATCCTCCATTTCTCCGTCCCTGGGTTGGGGAGGAGGCGGAAGGAAAGAGGCGGAAACAACTTCCTTGCTCTTTCTTGACGTCATGGTTGGTTAACAATATAGCTAATTTATAGCAGTATAACTTACAGTTTTAAATACTAATATAGATTACTTAGTTCTAAAGCACGCTACGAGAGCTCCAGAGCTATTACAACGTTATGTCTAGAATGGCTAAACAAGATCCACTAATGGTACGTAAAGTAAGCAGGGTAAAAAGTAGATCTGAGGATTTGGGAGTGAAGATCTTATTGGAGTGTAGTATTCTGAGTTCCTGGGTGGAGTAAGAGCAGCAGGCATGAACACCACTGGTCAGAGGTTCGACCTCTCCTTCTAGCGCCAATGATAATCCCAGATCACCCCGGGGTCCTTTCCTTCTTGAACCCGGACTCAAACTCCGTTTGGACAGAAATGACGGTGGCGTGCGGTGTAGCTGTAGGGTGGAAACCTACAAAACAAAACCGGGGGGGTGGCGTCCCCGCGGCACCTCCGGCGTGAGAATGAAAAAGGGTTTAGAAGGAGAATGGGTAAAACGGGAATTATACAAGCATATTATGGTGTGTGTGTGTATATGTGAGCATATGAGAGATGAAGTAACCCCTAACCTTCCTTTTGTTCTGCCTTTTATAGGCTTTCCACTAGGATTTAGGGCTTTGTACCTGATAGGGATAAATAAATCCTGATTGTATAATTAAATATTGCAAGGTATGGGCTGCTGGGCCCAATAAGAAGATGTATGACATTCAGACCAGAAAGGTTAACATGTTGATCAGGCCTGATGGACCAGATCAGGCCTGATGAAACAAAGAAGGCCCAAAAACCCTGATTATTAATTAATTTCATAATTAATTAATAAGGGAAAAATCAGCTATTGAGAAGAGTCCCGATAAGGATATAAATACTTACAGATTAGCCTCAAGGGGACCTAAAAGGATAAGGAATCAGTTTCCTACTATCTAGGACTCCAAAGTCCATTCTAATTATGAGACTTGCCCACCAAGTCTCATATACCAAGTCCAATTCAAGGACTCCCAACATCTATATAAGGGGCCGCACCCCACACATCAGAACTACATTTTTTTGACTTGATCCTTGGCAATCAGCAAGGTACGTAGGCATCTTGTTAAGGCAGATTGAGTCACGAAACACAAGAGCAGTCAAATCGAGCCTTGAAGCTCACGTTCCTTTTTATTAAATACAGCAAATAATAACCTTAGTTTTTTATCCATAACATTTGGCGCCGTCTGTGGGAAGCACAACAACAACCATGGCGAGAACACGGAGAACAATTAGAGCTCTGGAGGAAGGAACACCATTAGGGACAACTCAGGTGATTTCGTCAACCGTGGAGATTCCTCCCCATTCAACTTATACCTTTACTCAAGGGGAAGCCCAGATAGGGGCAACTCAACCTCAGCCACAAGGGACAACTCCCCCGACTATTCAAGGTACGAATCCTCAAGTTCAACAAGTACATGTACCTGTGAATTCTCGACCCGTCGGGTATGAATATTCAACTATTGTTACTACTAACCCCCCTTATGGGATGCCCCTTCACCCTGAGGTTGGAGGAAGTGGATATGCTGGGCGAAGTGAAGCACGAGGACAGTCGCCCCCCTATATACGAGGTTTGGCTCCTATCCCCGAGGATCGGGAATTTTCTGGTCCTTACACTGAGAGAGACTCCGAATCTTCGGATGATGAAGTGGCCCCGAGAAGGAGGCGTCCTGGCAAAGAGCCAATGGCCGATGGAAGGCAACGCCCTCAAAGCACCCCAGGGGCGAATCCCCAAGAAGTGCAGGAAAGGATCAGGGCTCATGAGGCTAAGATCCAAAGGCTGAGGCGTGATTTGGAGGCTCACCAGGCCACCAGACCCCAGATACCTCCTAGGGGGAGAAATCCTCCTCTTGTCATAGACCTGGATGGTCCAGTACGAAGAAGGGCTGTCGTCCCAAGAACTGATCCAAGCAATCTCCTCCCCCTTGGAGATCCTGATGATCCAACTCCACCCTTCACAGAAGAGATAATGAATTCCCATATCTCAAGGAAATTCAAGATGCCCACTATCAAAGCCTATGATGGCACGGGAGACCCCGCTAATCATGTTAGGACATTCTCTAATGCACTGCTGCTGCAACCCGTGAATGATGCTATAAAGTGTCGGGCCTTCCCTCAAACCCTGTCGGGTATGGCTCAAAGATGGTACAGTCGGTTGCCCCCAAACTCTATTGGATCATTCAGAGAATTAAGTCAGGCTTTTATTAAGCAATTCATCAGTGGAAGAGTCCATGAGAAAAGTTCAGCATCTCTTATGAGTCTTGTGCAGGGAGCTAAGGAATCCTTGAGAGATTACCTGAATCGTTTCACAAAGGAGGCTTTAAAAGTCCCGGACCTTGATGATAAGGTAGCCATGATAGCACTGCAACAAGGAACTAGGGACGAGTTTTTTAAGATGTCCTTGGCCAAACGTCCCCCTGAAAGCATGTTGCAGCTCCAAGAGAGGGCAGGGAAGTATATCAAGGTTGAAGAAAGTATGAGGAAGACCGTAGTAAGTAATGAGCCCACTGGAGGCATGAAGCGGAAAACTGATTTAGAATATATTGCAAAGGACAAATATCCTAGAACCGAACAAAACCCTGATTCAACCCCCAAGAAGGGAGGACCTGGGCAAAAGTTCACTGAATACGCTAAGCTGAATGCTCCTAGAAGTCAGATTTTGATGGAGATTGAGAAAGATAGAGATATTCGTTGGCCTAAGCCCTTGAAGGCTGATCCCGCCAAGCTAGATAAGAGCATGTATTGCAGGTTTCACAAGGATGTTGGCCATGACACCGATGAGTGTAGGCAGTTGAAAGACGAAATTGAGTTTTTGATTCGAAAAGGAAGATTGAATAAGTATACTGGAGATGGAGGGGACAGAAATAATAATGGAAGGAAGAACTTTGAAGATCGTAGGAGGGACCAAGACGATCAAGGGCGGAATCCTCAACCTAGAGGGCCGGTTATAAATGCAATTTTTGGAGGACCGCGACGCCCTCGAGGACCTGTGATAAACACGATCTTTGGAGGTCCAACTGCTGCTGGATTGTCCAAAAATTCCAGAAAGGCATATACTAGGGAGGTTATGCATATTGTTGGAGAAGCCCCGAAGAGGGCCAGGACAGAGGTAACATTGGCTTTTGATGATTCCGACCTAGAGGGTGTGAAGTTCCCTCATGACGACCCGCTGGTCATAACACCGATAATAGGAAATAGCCCGTTTAAGAGGGTCCTTGTGGATAATGGTGCTTCTGTGGATATCTTGCTCCACGACACCTTTCTAAGGATGGGGTATAACGACTCCCAGTTGACACCAACCGACATGCCGATATATGGATTTGCTGGAGTAGAATGTCCTATGGAAGGGATAATCAAATTGCCAACCACCATAGGTACGGAACCAAGGCAAGCAACGCAGATGCTGGATTCGTGGTGGTAAAGGCTAGTTCAACTTATAATGCTATCATGGGGAGAACAGGGATACATGCCTTCAAGGCAGTCCCCTCTTCCTACCATTCAGTCATGAAGTTTCCCACCCGAAACGGGATTGGAGAAGAGAGAGGAGATCAAAAAATGGCTAGAAGCTGTTATGTGGCCTCTTTGAGAGCAGATGGAGTCGGGGGGCAGGTTCTTCCTATTGAAGATATGGATGTCCGAGAAAATGACGAGAATAGAGGAAAGCCAGCAGAAGACTTGGTTTCCGTTCCTTTAGACCCCGAAAATCCTGAGAGGATGACTTTCATTGGAGCCACATTAGAGGAGCCCCTTAGAGGGCAGTTGGTGAAATTTTTGCAAGAAAATAGTGATGTGTTTGCATGGTCAGCAGCTGATATGCCAGGCATAGACCTGGAATTGATTACTCACAGGTTAAACGTGGATCCAAGCCGGAAGACAGTAAAACAAAAGAAAAGAAATTTTGCCCCAGAAAGACAAGAGGCTATAAAACAGGAAGTAGAAAAACTCTTAGAGGCTGGTTTCATTGAGGAGATTCAATTTCCGGAGTGGTTAGCAAACCCTGTAATGGTGAAGAAGGCTAATGGAAAGTGGAGGATGTGTATAGACTTCACTGATCTGAATGATGCATGCCCCAAAGACTGTTTTCCGCTGCCAAGAATTGATACTTTGATTGATGCCACTGCTGGACATGAGATGCTGAGTTTCATGGATGGATTTAGCGGATACAACCAGATCAAAATACATAAGGATGACATTCCAAAGGTATCATTTATCACTGACTTTGGTATTTATTGTTATCTTGTTATGGCGTTTGGTCTCAAGAATACAGGAGCCACCTATCAAAGGTTGGTGAATAGAATTTTTAAGGATCTTATTGGTAAGACTATGGAAGTCTATGTTGATGACATGTTAGTCAAGAGTCTAGTAAAGACTGATCATATAACCCATTTGAGGGAAGATTTTGAGGTCCTGAGGCACCACAAGATGATGTTGAATCCTACGAAGTGTGCTTTCGGAGTAGGATCTGGAAAATTCTTGGGATTGATGGTCTCAAAGAGGGGAATTGAGGCTAACCCTGATAAAATAAAGGCGATCCTGGACATGGAACCACCAAAAACTGTCAAGGATGTTCAGAAGCTCACAGGAAGGGTTGCTGCGCTAGGACGATTCATCTCCAAGTCGGGAGACAAGTGTTTGTCATTCTTCAAGTCACTAAAGAGCATCAAAGACTTTGTATGGAGTGAGGAAAACCAGAAGGCATTTGAAGAGTTAAAGAAGTATATGGCCCAGGCCCCGTTATTGGCCGAGCCAGTTCTGAGTGAAGTTTTATTCTTGTACTTAGTTGTTTCAGAGAGCGTCTTGAGCGCGGTGTTGGTTAAGGAGGAGCTAAAAGTCCAGAAACCCGTGTATTATGTCAGCAAATTCTGCATGGTGCTGAATTAAATTATTCAACTATTGAGAAATTTGCTCTAGCCTTGGTAATGGCTTCGAGAAAACTGCGTCCTTACTTGCAGGCTCATCAGATTGAGGTGCTAACAAATCAGCCACTGAGAAATATCATTCACAGTCCCAAGGCAAGTGGGAGATTGATTAAGTGGGCAATAGAGTTGGGAGAGTTCGATCTCAAGTATAAGCCACGTACGGCCATAAAAGCCCAGACACTAGCTGACTTCGTGGTGGAATGTACCATACCCAACCAAGAAGTCGGGGGGCAGGAAGATACCATACCTCAAGACAAGGGAGTCGATAATGGGGACAGAGAGAAGGATGATAAGGAGAAAGAATATTGGGTTCTCTATTTTGATGGAGCATCAAAAACAAATTCCAGTGGAGCAGGGTTGGTTTTGCAAAGCCCTGATGGGTTCTTAATTGAGTATGCTATGAAGCTAGACTTCCCAACCACAAACAATGAGGCAGAGTATGAAGCCCTGATAGCTGGCCTTGGTCTAGCTGGGACACTTAGAGTCAAAAACTTAAAGGTCCGTGGAGACTCAAAGCTGATCATATCCTAGGTAAAGAGAGAATTTGAGGCAATGGATGATACGATAGCTAAGTATGTCCGCCTAGTAAGGGCTGTGATGACCCAGTTTAATGAATGCCATGTTGAACACATTCCAAGGGAAGAAAATGCTAAGGCAGATGCGCTATCAAAGTTTGCTTCATCTGAGATTGAAGAAAGTTCAGGAAGTGTGTACTTCCGTATTTTGAAGACACGAAGCATAGATGTTAAGCTTGTGGCTCCCATAGGCCTGGGGACGTCATGGATTGATCCTATCAAGGCTCACATTCAAACCGGTTGGTTACCAAGTGATGCAACTGAGGCACGGAAGTTAACTGATCGAGCACTAAGGTACTCTTTGATAGATGGGATTCTTTACAAAAGATCTTTCATGGTTCCCTACTTGAGGTGTCTCAGGCCCGATGAGGCGCGCTTGGCTCTTGAAGAAGTGCATGAAGGCATTTGTGGACAACACTTGGGGGGCAGGGCTTTGGCTCATAAGATAACTCGTTTAGGCTTTTATTGGCCAGAAATGATGGCTGATGCCAAAGAATATGTGAAGAAATGTGACCGCTGTCAGAAGCATGCACCTGTTGTTAGACAACCCCCCGAGATGCTGACCTCTATCAACACGCCCATTCCTTTTGCTATGTGGGGAATGGATATTTTGGGGCCTTTTCCCATGACCATGGCACAAAGGAAGTTTCTGATTGTAGCCATTGATTATTTCACCAAGTGGATCGAAGCCAAACCCTTGGCCAAGATCACAACTAAGCAGGTCGCACAATTCCTGTGGGAAAACATTATGTGCCGATATGGAATTCCCCGTATCCTCGTCACTGACAATGGAACACAATTCAACAATGAGGAATTCAAGAAGTATTGTGAAGAAAATGAAATTGAGTTACGGTTCACCTTTGTGGCTCACCCACAAGCCAATGGGCAAGGGGAAGTAGCAAATTGAATAATCCTGGATGGACTAAAAAAGAGGATAGAGAAGTCAAGAAATAATTGGGTGGATGAGATACTTCCCATATTATGGGCCTATAGGACTACCTGTAGAGTCACGACAGGAGCGACGCCCTTCATGTTGGCATATGGGGCAGAAGCAGTAGTTCCAGTGGAGATATCACATTCCTCTCCAAGGATTCGGGCTTTCAATGCAGAAGAAAATGAGGAAGGGCAGAGGTTAGCCCTGGATCTAATTGATGAAGTGCGAGATGAGGCACATGCAAAGATAGTGGAATACCAGAAAAAAGCTTCGTTTTATTACAACCTAAGGGTTAAAGAGAGATTCTTCAAGCAAGGAGATTTAGTATTAAGGAAAGTGGAAGCTTCTGGTGTAGGACAGAAAGGAAAACTTGCCCCAAATTGGGAAGGGCCGTACAGAGTCAAGAGCGTTCAGGGTAGAGGAACCTACAAGCTGGAGACTACGGATGGTTTTGAAGTCCCGAGAACCTGGCACGCACAAAACCTGAAGGTTTATCACGTGTAAGATAGTCGAAGTACGATTCTCACTTGTCATTGTGGCAAGTAGGTTTAAAAGCACCTTGAAGCTTTGCTTGCGTAGGATTTTATATTCCAGTAGAATTTATATTGTCTAGTTATTATTGATTAGGGTCGAACCCGTGCTATGTAAGGTTTTGGAAAACCAGACTTCATATTAAAGAGTTTGAAATTATTTCAATCTAAGGATCTTTAAAGTTCAAATGCATATTAAGTATTGTAAAGATAAAGTAGAAAGAGGCAAGTAAGGAAAGCAGCATATGTAATAACCCCGAAGGGTAACAAGTTCTGACATAAACAAAGTTTACATATTGTCTAGAAAGAAGATATACATAAAAAAAACTTAGGCCTCGGAAGGCTCGGATTCTTCGGAACCACTATCTGAAGACTCCTCGGACTTCTCAGTCGTCCCCTCAGAAGTCCCCGTAGAGGTTCCATCAGAACCACCTTCGGATGCTTTGGATGATGCGGGAGACACTGGATTCTGAGGCGCAGCCCTTGGAGGCTCTTCCACCCTGACCTTCTTCACAATAGGCGCAGAATCTTCTTCGGAAGAAGTCTCCTCCTCCCTAGAGCTGGACTCGAGTTCTTTCCTCTTGTGGCCTGGGCTCCCTGAAGGGCCGTCTTTGATCAAATCAACAAGCTTGTCAGTAACACCCCCAAGCTCCAGAACTCGCACAGGGCAAGGAAAGGAGGACTGCTCAAGGATTTCTGGAAATTCATCTTGGACGGCCTCCACAGCAACATCCCAGCCTTCTTTATAGCTAACTGGGTGTAGGAGGGCATCGTGCTCCACCATCAAGTCTTTGAACTCTTGGGTGTCCATCCAGCCGTCAAAGGCTTTATCCTTCTGAGCCTTCAGAATAACATTTTCAGCCCGTGCCGTTTCCAGGTCAGAAGTGGAAGAGGCCAGTTGAGCTTCAAGGGCCTCTATTCTCTGGTTGGCCTCCTCCAACTTCTTATTAGCATCCTCCAGGCCAACCTTCCAAGCCTTAGCTTGGTGAATCGCCCCTTGGAAATAGGCGTTAGCCTGCAAGAAAAGCAGCAAAAGTATGAGAAAAGAAACGTGAAAAGGTAAGTATAAAGGGCAATAGGAAAAGGATGTACCGTCGCTAAAGCCTGGGCTCCGAAAAGCTCATTCCCCTCTAAGTCCTGTTGAAGGACAAATTCTTGATAGTCCACCGGGGAGATGGAATGCTTAGACCATTCCTTGGACAGCGTCGTGCTGCCAACGATTGAATCCTTGCCCCGGATCCCCCAAGCAGGTTGAAAATAGGCCTCTGGCCTCTGCTTGGTGCGCAAAACCTGGTTGGGGCCTTCCTCGCCCGATTCCATTGCTTGAAGAAGGAACTCAAGGAAGCGGTCACCAAGGCGTGGGTCTTTAAAGACCTTTCCAGCCATCTTCATCCTGGTTGTCTCCAGGTCTTTAGGCTTGGTAGCCTCCTCAATTTTCTCAGGCACTGCAACAAGCGAAGTAAGTTGAAAAATCAGCGGAATAGAAAATGACGGAAATAAAAAGGAGGTAAGGAAGGGAACTTACTTTTCTTAGGGACGGCCGAGAGGCCGCGTTCTACCAGGACGGTCTCCCGGATAAGGTCCCAAGAATGGGAAGTCTCATTATCTTGCGTAAGGAGGTTGAAAGCTCTAGCCTCCTCCTCAGACAAAGTTATATCATTTGGGCTCCCATCGACGGCCAGCCCATAAGACGACCGAAATATGGTGCCCCAATCTCCCCCCTCCCAAACGACGAACAAAAAATCTTTTTTCCACCCCAAGTTATTGTCAGGGATGGACTTCCCATTCACAATATGGGGAATAGTGGGGCGCTGGTTTAGAGAAACCCAACCCGGACTTTTATCAGGGCTGTTTTTGAACTGGAAAATTTTCCTGAAAACAGCAACAGAAGGTCCCACCTTGTGTTTGGCACATTGTGATAGGTAGCACAGAATAAGCCTCCAAGAATTGGGGGGGGAGTTGGCAAGGGCTGATGCCCACATCATCTGATACCTGCCCTTAGAGTATCCCTATAGACGCATAGTGCGTCCTTTTTCCACTGGCAGGCCCTGTCGGCCGGACCCGCAAGAACCAGCTTAAAAGGTTCCTTGATTTTGAAGCAGCTGCTCAACTTTTCCAGCTCCTTGGGATCCCGTAAAGCGCTAATATGATCGTGCGCGTCCAGATGCGCATCAGACGGGTACTCGTCCCCTCGAGTGTTGATCATGTCGATCAAGGAAGTGTACCTCGATCGAATAGGAAATTCATTGGACTTTCTAGCCACGTTCATCTTGGCCAAGCGAGTCATTTTTTTGTCAGCCATCTGAAAAAAAGGGCACGTAGACAGGCTATCTTAAAAGGGCACACAATGGAAAAATAGACACAAAAAGTAAAGGGAGGAATTTTACCTGAAGAAGCGCTCCTAAAAAAGGCTTTGAGCTCCGACTTGCTGTTATTGCTTTGAGAATCTTAGCAAGAGGAGAAAGAAGAAAACTTAGAAATGAGAAGGTGAGGAGTAGTAGCCTCTCCTCAGTCCTTTATATAAGAGGAAAACGAAGTTGAAGGGACGAAAGCCCATTAAGGACAAAGGCCCATAGGAAAAAGCCCAGAAAAAGGAATATTCCAGAATATTCCTAGGTATTCTAGAGGATTCTAAACAGGGTATATTAAGCCCAGATCAATGTTAAGCCCAGTAAGATTTGGAAAAGCCCAATAAAAGAGGCCCGGTAAGATTTGGAAAAGCCCAATAAAAGAGGCTTAGTAAAATTTAATAAGGCCCAATAAAGAAGGCCAGGCCAAAATCCAATTAGGATTTGGAAAATACAATACCCTAAATTAAAGCCAAATGAAGAAGGCTAGTGGAAGACCAGAATCCAGGTCGAAATCCAGGTCGTGAATCCTGCCCGAAATCATTCGAGCAGACACCCGAAAATAACGGGTAAAAAAGACCAGAATCCAGGTCAAAATTCAGGTCGTGAATCCTGCCCGAAATCATTCGAGCAGACACCCGAAAATAACGGGAAAAAAGACCAGAATCCAGGTCGAAATTCAGGTCGTGAATCCTGCCCGAAATTTTTCGAGCAGACACCCGAAAATTACTGGAATAGCAGGACTGAATTGAGGTCAAAACCTCGACCAGGAACGAGGTCAAAGGAATCAAGCATTTTTCAAAAATGGGGATTAAAAAACACAGAAAAAACCCTGGTCGAAGATCGACTAGGATCTTGGTCGAAAACCAGGTCGTGGATCCTAGTCGAAATCCTTCGACCAGGAAGCATCAGAATCAAAGAATTCTCGAACAGGATCCAGGTCGAAGTATCGACTAGAATTCTAGTCGAATTCCTAGTCGATAGACTCAAGTCCAGGAATAAAAAAGAGGGTATGTATTCGACCTAGATCCAGGTCGAAAGTTCGACTAGGATCCTGGTTGAATTCCAGGTCGTGGATCCTAGTCGAACTCCTTCGACCAGGATTGCAAGGCTGCCCCTTACTTCGACTAGGATCATGGTCGAAATTTTGACTAGGATCCTGGTCGAAAAAGGGCTGGAAATCTGAAAAATCCCAGAAAATTAGGGAAAAATCCAGAAATTAAGGATAAATCCCAGAAAATTAGGGAAAAATCCAGAAATTAAGGATAAATCCCAGAAAATTAGTAAAAAATTCAGAAAATAAGGATAAATCCCAGAAATTAAGGGGAAAAATCCAGAAAAATAAGGATAAAACCTAGAAATTAAGGGAAAAATCCAGAAAGTTAGAGAAAAATCCCGGAATTAAGGGAAAAGTTCCTGGAAATTAAGACAATTCCTGAATAAAAGGAACAATCGTTGTAAACGTGTAGGTCGCTCCACACTTTACGCAAAAACGAAACCCTGCAAGGGAATGGACAGACTTAACTTTTGCGAAACCTAATCAATGTTTCCCAAAAGTTGGGGGGCAAATGATAGGGATTAATAAATCCTGATTGTATAATTAAATATTGCAACGTATGGGCTGCTGGGCCCAATAAGAAGATGTATGACATTCAGACCAGAAAGGTTAACATGCTGATCAGGCCTGATGGACCAGATCAGGCCTGATGAAACAAAGAAGGCCCAAAAACCCTGATTATTAATTAATTTCGTAATTAATTAATAAGGAAAAAATCAGCTATTGAGAAGAATCCCGATAAGGATATAAATCCTTACAGATTAGCCTCAAAGGGACCTAAAAGGATAAGGAATCAGTTTCCTACTATCTAGGACTCCAAAGTCCATTCTAATTATGAGACTTGCCCACCAAGTCTCCTATACCAAGTCCAATTCAAGGACTCCTAACATCTATATAAGGGGCCTCACCCCACAAATCAGAACTACATTTTTTTGACTTGATCCTTTGCAATCATTAAGGTTCGTAGGCATCTTGTTAAGGCAGATTGAGTCACGAAACACAAGAGCAGTCAAATCGAGCCTTGAAACTCACGTTCCTTTTTATTAAATACAGCAAATAATAACCTTAGTTTTTTATCCATAACAGTACCTTTTGATCTGGACCGTATATATGTTTTTTGGACTGTAGGACGTGTGGACGCCCATGATGAGCCGGTGTACTATTCAATGCAGACCGCAGGAACGTTCTGGATCCGGGGTACTGGACAGTGGTGATATTGTCACGCGTCCTGGGCTTTCCTGGGTTAATGATGAAGGCTTCTTGGGTTCTTCTTGTTGGGCATTGGGCTTCTGTCATCGGGTCTCCACTAATATAGACTATCAACAATAATAACAAAGGGTCTCTTCAGGTACTTGCACATATCGTAGAGGCATATCCCGGGACAATTTCTGTAGATAAAATCACATAACTCTGATCAGTTCTATCTAAATCAGGAATAGCTATTGCAACATCACATTAACAATTAAGTCCGCTTGCACACTATTTATAGATATTTCTTACCAAATTCACATGTACATCCAATAAATCAGATAAAGAGATAGGATGAACCTCTAAAACTTGCATTGGATCCGGAGAATCTCCATGATTCTGAAGAAGGTGAACAGCAGCTCTAAACATGGGCTCTTTGCCGTCGTTTGGATGCAGGTACATGTCAAGCAACCTAAGTATAGCATTTAGACCACCAGGATTAAGTAAGGATTCAAAATTCAAACTTATCTAAAAGGAAGAGATAAAGTGAGAGAGGAACGAACTGCATATAGGCATCTGGTCTTCAAATTTCAGCACAATATTGTTCGGCAGGTTCACTATCCTCCAGTTCCCTGACATAAGAATGACCAAGTGTAAAGTCCGATATACTATTACTATCAAAAGGGATTCAAACTTACAAGGCTAAAATATGGAGTACCAACGTCTCCTGACTAAGTTTCCTATAAAGTATTGCCTGTACCAATAAACAGAGTCGAGTATAGATACTTCAGCTTGACTCACACTATAAGGAAAAAAGTATGATCTCTCAAGAGCTTGAAGAGTGAAAATAATCATTTTAGAATTTATATAACTGTACCCATGTTAACAGAAAAGATGCAAGGTCAGACCTTTTCTTGCCACAACTCTTCTGCATCATCCAAATCCCAAGATTGTAAGAATATCTGCAGCCTCTCTCTCACAGAAGATTGAAGGATTGACAGACTTCCAGAATCAGTGTTATTACTGGTATTTGTCTCCCTATTGTTCCGGCTTTGAATTTTGTAAGGCACGTGGCCTATCAGAGGTTTCAACTGAGGACTTTGCAAAAAAAGTGCGCTAAGATTCTATTAACGAAGAATTGCACAATGCAATTTTGGAGGCTATATACAGACTAGGAAAAAACCCTTAACTAAGTTCTAAGCTTGATTTCTGGAAACTGTCCTTGAGCTCACTGCTCTACTTGTATAGATAATAACTATAGTTTATTTTTGGGTGCAAAGACAAGAAGCTCAAGAAGTAGATGATTGACTACTGTAGTAAATTTTCTTGGGCAAAGAATGTGGGAATATTACTTGCAGGTTCCATATAATCTACGGAGTACTGTCGGTAGTGAATTTAATTATTAATGGAATATCATTGTTTCAACTCAGTAAGAAGGTGATCCAGATTGTTTAACACTCTTGAGGAAACTGATGTTTACAGATTGGTAGAAATTATTGCAAGCACAACTATTTAAGCTCAAGCAAAAGTTAAAGTTCTCAGACTTGAAAATACATTTATTAGAGTGTCCATACCTTCTCTACAGAAAGATTTGGATTTTCTCTGCAGGATTCTTGCAAAAACTCGAAAGGTAACTTATCTGATTTGCTGGAAATCAATCACTTGTCAGGGGTGCCGTTGTGGAACAAAGACTCTAAGAGCCTTCAGTTTTAACGTTTTTTGCATAAATCAGTATCCATAAGAAACCTTTGCCTCAGTATTAGAAGGCACGAGTATCATCATTGTCATCAGTAATGGACAGTGGCTACCAGCTGCCTATGGAATACTCATTTAAGCAAGGAACATTACAGCAAGGATGGAAGAAATTCGTAATTCTATTTGCCTTAATGAAATGAACTTGATACCTGAATCTTAATAAGAGTAGTTCAGAACAGAAAAATAACAAGGGACAGATTATAGTAGTCCATGGAACATAATTTACCACTGGTAGATGTTCATGTACATAAACCACCCATATGTTTTGGCACGTAAGAACAAATCATATGTACAATATGGTGTTGTTGCGGAGGAGTTGATCATCAAAAATACGTGTGCTGAAAACGACTGCATTGCCAAGAGGTGCTACAACAGTTTTGATTCTTGGCAAGCAACAATCTACAAGGCCAAAATAATAATTTACCATACCAGCCTGTTAATTTGCATGTGGGTGGTTGAGAGTAGAGATCATAGAAATGGAGACGATGAATATATCCAGGGTCTGATTCCCTTCAGGAATGTCATCGTTTTCTATACATCTGGTATTTTGATGATCAACTGCAGCTCCTACACAAGAATACCATATATAGATGTTCATGTCGGTGGTTCATGCACAACCACCACTAGCACAAACATGTTCATGGATTACTATAATTAGTCTCGGTTTTGAGCTACTCTATACCCTAATTACCCAAATATTTAGAATTAAATTTAGTTAAATGCGTAATAAAGCCGGACATGTTTTCGCTCCCTCCTCATAATGTTGTCTCTTGGAAGTAGACAAGAATTTGTTTTCAGACATCTTCACACATGTACTTTGAATAAATATTTTAGTTTACTTGAACTTAATAAAATAGATGAGAGTGCTTAACTCAACTGGTTCCAGCACCAAGATACAACATCCATGTTATGGCATTAGCATAAAGAAGCAATGACAGCTTGTTAATAAAAATTTATAGCATTTACGCCATATATTAGGAAGATTAAACTATTGTACGAAAACGTTTAATAAGCTACAAAGCGAGTTCCATCTTATAGAACGGACAGACAATGACAGGTAGATTACACCAAGATATCTACTTGCATTACCCTAAGATAGGAATACAGATGAAAAAATCGTGAATTACAAGTATCAGTTAGAAATACTTTTCTGGATTTCCTATTGAACTAGAACCATTTGCTGCTTTAATCATATATAAAACCTTTTCAAGCCTCCAAATACGAGCCTTAAGTCCCAGGGGTTCTGATCCCAATGTAGCATCGTCACAGCTTTCTTCTTCAAGATTAATCAGGTTATCCTCTACACTCACAACTGCATACTCTTCTACTTCTATTTGCCTTTCAGTAGAAGATTTCCTTTTCTTACCGTCATCGCAAGAAGGCATACTCTGCTCGACAATGTTATCCTCAAAACTCGCAACTGCATGTTTTTCCACTTCTGTTTGCCTCTCAGTAGAAGATTTCCTTTTCTTAGCCTTGTCAGAAGAAGGCATACTATGCACACTCATTTCAAGAGGTTCATTAGTAAACTCAAAACTTCTTGTCACCGCTGCATCTTCTGTTGGTCCAGTTTGTTCCACGGGTTGGCTCAAGCGGGTTGGTTTTTTAGTAGCTTCAGGGCATATTACCAATGCCATCAATTTTGAATTTACAATATTCAGTAACAGCTCATCACCAACATCCCTTTGATTCTCAATATTATTTATCTTTCGAGATTGCTTAACAAATTGGGAAATGGTGAGACTATCTTCTTCAACATCATCAGAACTACTCAATACTGGATCATCCTCGAGATCATGTCTTCTATCAAAGCTATCAGAGCATCTCGATCGAATCACAAGTTGGGCAGTTGTAAGAACATTTTTTGGCCTTCCTCAACACAACCAGAAAGAGAACCTGGGGTAGCTAATGATTTTGCATTTTTCTTTTGTTCACAAGGAGCCAATGGTAAAGGTTCTTTACTGTAGTTGCTCTCGGTGACCATTTTCTCGTTGACCGACACATGGCCCCTCCACCATGCCGTGTACCGGGAAGAGACATCAGAAAAAAGTCGAGGTGGTATATATAGTTTTACACCTCTAATATGCCTGTCATAACTGTCTAAAGCAGGTTTCACAACAAGGGGAGGAATATCTTGGTCATATCCAAACTGCATAGCTACTCTATGGGGGGAATACTGTTCAATATGACCTAATCCAAGTAACCGAGAAGCTCTCAAGCATCGAGCATATGATTCTACTGCATCAGATTCAACCACCAGCCATTGTTCATTATCTTTGTACATGTTGCTCAATATACTATTGCTCGAAATCATAGCATAAGGCCGCCACAAAAATGATGAATTGGCTCTGTCAAAGGCCCTCCAGACATCTCTAATGTCAACCTTTGCAACTCCATTCCACCGCGCTGATCTAGGCACTTCCATTTCTGTAACATGTGGCTGTGGCCCTAATCCAGGAAACCTCTCCCAAACCCACATCTGCACTAAATCATAGTGCCACGTAGTAAACGTAAAACGAATTCTAGACTCTGATTCGACGGATTCAACCATCGAATTGTGTAACACACTCATATCTCTATAAATGCAAGCAAGAACAACAGGTGCAAGCGCAACCCTATTGCCACAGGATAGATGAATAGCCACATTAAAATCCTGTACAAGTATCTGAGTGCGAGGAAAAACAAACTTAGACAACCAAAACACAAAAAATGCTTCATGTTCTATATCATCACCACTACCCATATAATGATTCATCCAGCTAAAAGGAGTCACATTTTTACTAACAGATCTAATTTTCTTAACACCACTTCTCAAACAATCGAAAGTTACAGCAGATTCATCAGTTAAAGGAGTAAAAACTGAGGAACCTAAAACAGAAAACACCCTAAATGTATAACATCTTCAAGAGTAATAGTTACCTCACCCCATGGAAAGATAAATGTATTAGTATCACAACACCAATACTCAGCAAGACCCAAGATTAACATCTTGTCTCTTGGCACACTGTAAGTTGAAGCCAAGATTGCATGATAAATGCCACTTTTCTTCCAGATTTCTTGGTACTTGGGCATCATATTTTTCACCCAAAGCTTCCATGTTTCTGATGGGCTTGTCTTGGAAACACCAAAGGTCGATCTTTCAGCGTTCTGAAGAGTGAGTTTTGAGGAAAATAGTGGACTTGGGGGAGGAGGAAGATCAACAGAGTCTTTACTTAACAAGGGTTTGAGAAAATGGGCTTTTCTTAGAATTGAGCTTCCACCACCAGGTGAAACCATGAGCTCTTCTCTTTCTTCCACAAGAGAATCTGCAGTGTGATCCTCCATTGACAAGAATGGTTGAAGCTTTTTCTTGGTTTTGTTTTTGCTGTGATTTGTGCTTGTGCCTATTTAAATTCTACTTGAAAATATATTTAAGGATACACATTCATTACATATGTATGTAGATAGTAGAACAATAATGCATGTCTTTTTAGAGCAAAGACTTTCACAGGCTTGTGATGCGCATAAAGTGCAATAAACCCAGTTACCCAGCTGACAAAATTACTCAAAAATGGCGGTACTTGTTCTACGTCATTGTATTCACTTTCATTAATTTTTGGCCTATTTAGAAATTTGAACAAAATATATATACACCTATCTGTGAGTAGAGCCGGCCAAACGAACGGTTTGGATCGGCCCGCTCGCTATTCGGATCGCCAGAAATTCGTAGAGTTCGCCTCGTGACGTGCCGAATCACGATTCGGATCGAACCGGTAACTTAAACGAACCGAGCACGACTTACCATTCTGAAAACCGTAACCGGCCCGGAACCGGACCGGCCCGGCACGGTGTAATCGCCAACGAACTCATAGCTCGAACCGGCACGGATCGGACCGGCTCGGCCCGCGAATGCAGTCCACGCGCTTCGTCTTTCAACGGTAACTAACAGCCTTGCAACGGTCTCTGCTCCTCTGCTGCTCTGCTGCTCACAGTCACAGAACCTCCTTCTAATTCTAACGGCTAAATATTAACGGCTAAATTGAAGCTCTATAAATTCTCTCCTCACTGTCAATCTCTCTTCACTCTTAAACTCTCTCTCGATCTCTCACTTAAATTTTAAGAGGCCATATTTACAGTTACAGATTACAGTCACATACAGTTCACTCTTAATTTTCTGACTTCAGCTCCACATTCACGGGTTACTCATTCACACACACTCACTCTCATATTTTCCGGCGAGGTTTCTTAATATCCGGCGAGATTTCTTAATTTTTCGGCGAGTTTTCAGGCAATATTACAGTTTTTCAGGCAATAATTTCAAGTAAATGGAAGAAGGGAGGGGCACCCTGTCATCCCAAGGCTCGAGTCAAGCACATTCCATGCGACCCCCTCGAGCTCGACCCAATACAGAAGCCGGTAAAATTTATATGTTATATTTTTATTTTCGTAAATTTATAAATTTGTATTTTTTTTTAAATATTAAAATCGATTAAATGTGTTATTTTGATCCTGTGATTCTGTGAATGTGATTTTATGTATTTTATATATTTTTATGATTTTTTAAAATCGATTATTTGAACTTAGAATTATATGTTCGAATTTTCAGAATTTTGTATCTTTTTATTTTTATTGAAAATTCAAATACTTTGCTAATCTATTTTTATTAAAAATTTGCAGGGAGTTCTGGTACTTCTTCGAGACACTCCTCGCACGTTTGGAATTATTTTTCGAGACAAGTAACACCGGAGGATCCCAACAAATTTAAATGCTTTTGTTTACTTTGTATTCAAAGCGGCCGAAATCAATCCCCTTTTCTTCACTCTAAAGGTGCCGGCACAGGTACACTTGATCGACACTTGAAAACACATCACGGAATTTCGAAACAAAGTCACGAAAGTGGAGAAGCACGCAGAGAATCACCGCAACAAACACAAATTGGTGGTTTTGTGACATCGTCTCCCGGTGGAGGTATGCCTTTCCACTATAGTCGAGATAAAATGATCGAATCTTTTGCTACTTATGTTACACTAGACGAGTTACCTTTTTCTCACGGTGAGAGTCCTAATTTAGAGCACATGATGAAAGAATCAATAAACCCGGCTTTTAAAAGAATTCCTAGGAACACGCTTAAACGTCACACACAAAAACAATATTATAGTCAACGTGCGCAATTAATTGAATTTTTTCGTGATTATGATGGCATGGTTTCTTTAACTAGTGATTGTTGGAGTTCGAGTTGCGGTGAGCCATATATTTGTGTTACCGTGCATTGGATTGATTCTGATTATTTTTTACAAAAACGAATAATTGCCTTTGATGTTATGGACGAGCAACACACAGGTTTATAATATAAAGACGAGAATTGTCGAAACTATTAACGAATTTAATTTGCAACACAAGGTGTTTACTATTTCTTTGGATAATGCTTCGGCAAATGATAAAGCTATTTACTATATTGCACAAGATATTCCTACTACTTTAGACGGTATTTTTTTGCATGTTAGATGTTGTGCACACATTGTCAATTTATCGGCTCAAAAGGGTATTCAACAAATAACCGAATTTTTAGCACCTATTAGAAAAATAATTAAGTATTTACGTATCGCACACACATTAAAGAGACAATATAAAAAATTGTGTAGGGAAAATGGATTAATACCCAAAAAGTGGGGAATTGATTGTCCCATGAGATGGAGTTCGACTTATAAATTACTATGCGAGGCAATTAAATATAATATAGTTATCACCGAGTTATATAATTCCGATCCAAGAAATCAAGTGGAGGATAGACTTATTACCGAAAATGATTGGGACTTGGCAAATATGGTACGTGATTTGCTTGATTGTTATGCACGTGGTACTAAGATATTTTCTTACGTTTACGACCCAAATGTACATCTTGTTATTATTGAGTGTGTTAATATTATTACTACTTTAAAAGCATATGAAGAAGATAATTGTTTTGGTGCAATTATTGTTGATATGAAAAAAAAGTTGATAGAATATTTTACCGAATTTCCTTTTATTTATGGTGTTGCATGTCTTATTGATCCCGGTGTTAGAAAAGAAGGTTTAGAAAATATGTTAGAACATTATTACTCGGTATTAGGAGTTTCATATAATCACGTGCTTTATGTGCAAAATTGTTTAGACTTGTTACACCGTCTTATAGATCTATACACTCCTAGAACTCAAAATATTATACCACCTAAGACTAGTCAGTCTAGTAGGATTTTTCAATACTCACATGGTGGAAGAATCACGAGAACCAATTTCCGGTATTAGCTAAAATTGCAAGGGACATTTTAGTAGTTCCCGCCTCTGCCATTGCTTCCGAGTCTGCTTTTAGTGCCGGTAGAAGAGTATTGGACGAGAAAAGATCAAGTCTTGCACCGGATGTGGTCAAGATATGTGTCTGCAAAAAGGATTGGGATCAAGCGGCAAAGAGACAACAAGGGATGAAAAAAGATGATTCGGACGGCGAAGAGGATACTTGGATGACGATGGACACTTCATCGGAATCGGGTTTGTCAGCGAACGATCCACAAGAAGAAGAAGAATTTGAATAGTTGATAATATTTGTTTGCCTTGTATTTCTAAAATTTGTTATATTTTGTATCTTATTTAAAATGTAAACACGGTTTGTTTCATTTTTTAGAGAGGAGTCCTCTCAAATCAATTGTAACATTTTTTTTAATTAATAAAATTTATAGAGGTACCGTCCTCTTTTTCTTATTTTAATACATATTAATTTTTAAAATTTGGAAATATATTTTGAACAGAAAAAATGAAGATAAAAAAAAAAGAAAAAAGATTTTAATTCTCACCAATCACAAAATACCTTCTGCTTAAAATAATTAATTACAAATATTATTATGTTTCAAAAATTACCGAATTAAATTAATCAATTTATGTTTACAATATTGTAACTTTAATCTTTACAATCAATTTATAAATCAAATTGAGAAGATTTTATGTTTTTTATATTACAACAACTCTGATTCATTAAAAATGTTATAACTAAAATGTTAAAAATGTTATTTTATTATGAATCAGAATTTTATTATAACTAAAAGAATATTCAGCCATTTAAATATTATCTAAATAGTTAATTTTGATTCTAGCTGTACAAGTTGGTAATTGGTATTCACATTTCAGTTTTCAGTCACACACAGACACAGCAGACATGCACATTCATAATAATAAAAAAAAAACCGAGTGGGTGGGTGGGACTCCCACCGTGGGAGACAGACTGTCAGACTGAGACAGGGAGAGTAGTGGACCAAAAGCTTTGCAAAGTTGAATTCGCCTAACTCGTCTGAACGAACGAACCGGCTCGGATTCGCTGAATTCGACTAATTCGGATAACTCGCCTAATTCACGAGCCGATCCCGGGTTATCATTTTATCAAACCGGCACGGATCGGCTCGGCTCGTTCACTTTTACGTGCCGTCCACGGGTTACTTGCTAACTGAATCGGCTCGCCGGAAATTCGGCACGGCACGGCCGGCACGATCGTCTGGCCACCTCTATCTGTGAGTTATCAAATGAAGCGGATTGGGGGTAGATATTATCATTACATGCAAAATTAATGATATCCCACTAACAAATAACTGGAATCCTAGAGTAAGTCCGATTCAATCATTTCTATAATGGGGCTGGTCTATCGTTGTAAACCGGTATACAACAAACACATTTGCAACCGTTGGATCTGGGATTGGAGGGCTGAGATCATAGGCGAACCACGGAAATTTTCATCGGTCCGGGGTAATTACGAAAATACCCCTAGCCCACTGACCGCGGAAAATTTCCGCGGTTGGTGTCGTTTTTTGTTTGCCTTATACCTGGCAAACACAGACTCTTCTCAATACAAAACGCAAACAAACGCAGCAGCCGCAGCACACAAACAAACGCAAACAAACGCAGCAGCCGCAGCACACAAACAAACGCAACAGCCGCAGCAGCCGCAGCAGCGCAGAGAGGAGGGGAAAAACCCAGGAGAAGCCAAAAAAATCATCCCCCACCATCACTAAATCTTGAATCATTCTTCTCTTTCGTAATTAAGGTATATAATTGATTTCTTTTAATTATTTACAGTTTTACTGATATAAATTTATGTTTTTTTGTTGATGTAGACCTGATTTTAGTATGATTGTAGTATTGATATATATTTATGCTTTTTTGTTAATGAATTAACATTTGAATTGTAATATGATTAAGTTTGATTTTTTTAAATTTCTAGGGTTCATAATTTGGAATTATTTTAATTTGGAAAATATTCGTTTTTTAGGATTAATTCAATTCATTTTTTAGGATTAATTAGTGTTATTTTCAAATTTTTTAATTCCTTTTTTAGGATTTAATGATAAAATTAGTGTAAAAAATTGAATTGAATTACTGTAAAATTCAAATAAAATTAGTGTAAAAAATCCTTTAATTAGATTGCACTTATTTAAAATTCGCTTAATTAAATTTTAATTTCGAATTATTTTTAGGATAAATTAATGGTAAAATCAAAAAAAATTAGTGATAATTTCGAATTAATTTAGTGTATAAATCGAATTTAATGAAAAAATTAGTGTGAAATTCGAATGAATTAGTGTTAATTTCCAATTATTTAGTGTAAAATAGACTTTAATGATAAAATTGGTGTTAAATTCAAATTATATTAAGAATTTATAATTATGAAATTACGGTTAATTTAGGGGTTAAATTTTGGTGCTTAATTTTTGGGATGTAATTAATTTTTGGGATGTATAATTACGAATTGCGAATATAGTGGTTAATGTATTGTGTACTTGGTGATTATAAATGTGGTAATTGTTTTTGTTGTGTATGTTCTTTTTTTTATGTACGTGGTGGTGTTTTTATTGTGGTGATTGATGAATTATGTTGATAATATTTTCATGTATGGATAATTATGGTGATTTCGGGAATATGTTGCCGGGTCCGAACGCGCATAATGTTATTTGGGATAATCAGTATCATTTTAGTGAGTATGTTTGGGATGGTGCAGGGAGAGATGAGTTGCAGAGCTATTCGGAGAACAAGTCATTGCACTTGTGGAAGTTAAGTAGACCACAACGGGAATTGCTACACATGCTTGGGTTTGGGATTTTTGCAGACCCTGCTGTTGTCTTGGCTACTGACACTCGGTCGATATCTGCTTTGGTAGAGCGTTGGAGACTTGAGACCAACACTTTCTTCACGAGGCAGGGGGAGATGACTGTTACACTGGAGGATGTAGGGTTTATTCTAGGGTTGCCAGTTCAGGGGGATGCACTGACTTGTGGGGTGATAGAGAACAAGGCTGCGTATTTTGTTAATAACTAGTTTGAGCCTTTGACCGAGGAGGAGGTGAAAAAGGCTTTGTATCGGAATAACATCAAGCTAGGGTGGTTGTTTGAGAGATATGGTGCACAGAAGCCTGAGAAGAATAATATGAGGGTCACGGTTGTACATACTAAGGAATATCAGCTATTCTTGATGGGTTGTATCCTCTTCCCTAGCATCAACCGGTCTTTTGTTCATGTTCGGTATATGCAACCATTGATTAATATGCGGGAGATTCCTTATTATGCTTGGGTGCAGTTGTTAGCTTATATATACCGGGGTTTGGAGATTGCTTCAAGGAAAGGCAATAAGAACATTGCTTGTTGTGTCTGGGTGTTACAAGTTTGGTCTTACGAGAGATTTCCTCGTATTGGCGTGCCTTTACGATCTCCCGGTCAGGAGGATTATCCAGTTGCTGAGGGATGGGCCTATTCTCGTGATACTCATGTGGGGGTTTCGAAGAAGCGCAGGATGACAGGTCCTCACCACAGCTTACCATTCTATAAGGGTGAGTTTGATGGTGTTGCTGGTGATGAGGAGGTCTGGAGGCCATATGCTAGGTTCGAGGATGTTATGGACAGTGAAATGATACCTGCACAGTTAGCTGGGTGCGGTCGAGTTCCCCTTGTATGTTATGACGTGGTCGAGTGGTAGCATCCAGAAAGGGTGTCGAGACAGTTTGGTGCTAGTCCCCAGATTCCATGGGCGATGGTGAACATGGTTGGCTACAGGGGGGCTAAGGAGGTCACATTTGCAGGGGAGGATTGGCTTGTACGGTGGTTTATTGATATTGGCAAATGTGTTAGGTTCTGTTCAGATTTGGATGGACTTAATGATGACTCGGTAGACATGGCTTCGGAGGCTGATTACATGGCGTGGTATGCTGATATATTTCGTATGCGCATAGGGAAGCCGGATCCATAGCCTCAGCAGTAGTACAAGACGAGAGAGTTGTATGATAGCCTTGAGGGATATGAAGTTGTAAGTATTTTACAAATATGCATATTTCACATTACACCACACACTACCAAATTTGCATTCACACGTATTTCATCTTGCACATATGATATCCTTCTGGAATTAAGGAAAAAATGTTTGTTTGTTTTTGTTTGTAGATGGTTATCGGGCTTAATATGTTGAATCAGCTGGATGCTAGGGTTCCTCCAGAATTTTTGAAGGAGTTTGGGAGGATTTCTGGTACCTTCCTCACACCATTCTCTCAGTTAATGAAGATGATCAAAGGACCCGCCTATAGACCTCCCACATTTCAGAACATAAAACCAGATTTCATTGCACCTTCGACTGACGACTTTGACATTCCATCCATTCCTGCCCAGGATGTCGTTGACATGACACAGCCATCCCAGCATGTGTCTCAGCCACCCTAGACTATTGCCTCATCTAGTAGGCCCATGAAGCTTGCATCCCGCATGATGAAAGAAGAGAAGTGGAGTATCACTAAGAGTCTCAGCATGACAAAGAAGAATGCTATATATTCAGATTGGGGATGGGGCTTTGGGATGGAGCCGAGGATTCCCGGTGGTCTTACTGTTCAGGACTATCACGTCCATGCATCAGCTATGCAGAGTCTGGCTCCAGGAACATGGGTTGATGACAGGATCATATACACTTTTATGGTATTATTCGTTACTCGTTGCTAATATATTTTAGTTTTCTAATACATTTTAGTTGTTGCATTCATTTTAGTTATTGCATTCATTTTACTTGTTGCATATATTTTACTTGTTGCATTCATATTTATTTTTAGGGATTGCTAAGGAGTCGGGAGGAGGAGATTCACAATGGATGTATACGGGAGAGGAAACCCGTCTATTACTTCATGGATCCCTACTTCATGGTACTTAGGAAAGGACATGTGAAGAAAATCAGAAAAGCATCGAGGGTCGGTGGAGATACATTGTAGAGGGCATGGAATAAAGCATAACGTAGTTTTACTGGTTTTACCACTGCTACTGTTGGTCCTTCTGTTCTCGAGGCGGACTACATATTCATCCCATGTTGTGTCGGAGATGTGCATTGGGTTTTGTTCATGTTCGGTACTAGACGATTTGAAGGTCTTATCATATATTCAATGAATGACGAGCCGGATTATCGTGAGGATATACGAGTGGTGGTATGTTCCTCTACTATTACTGTCTTCTATACAATCCTTATCAATTGTATATTTTATTCATTCTTGGATCATAATTTCATTGCAGTCATGGTTGTTGCCGAGGCTATTGCATATGATACAGCTAGTCGAGGGGCGTGACCCTACTTCAGCCGAGGTCCTAGCTCTACCGTCCAGGCCAAAGCAACGAAACTTCAATAATTACGGTGTTTATGTGATAAAGTACATGGACTACTTCACACAAGGATATGACTTAGCCGAGGTACCGAATTGGTCACAGAAGGAGGTGGATACCTTTAGGTATCGGATAGCCAGGGAGCTTCAGCTAGGGAAGGCAAGGGGATTCCCGGGACTCGTATGCGTAGGCATCACGAAGTTTCGTAGTACTTATGTGGTTGGATTTTATTTCATATATGGTTGGATTTCATTTGATTTTAGGTTGTCGGATTACGTACTTGGATTTCATTTGATTTTATATTGTCGGTTTACGTACTTGGATATCATATGATTTTAGGTTGTGAGATTACGTACTTGGATTTCATTTGATTTTATATTGTCCGGTTTTATTTGGGTTTTTTTGGTTTAATTTAGGTGGATTTTGGTGGATTTTCTGGATTTTGGATTGTTTTGGATTTTGGAGGATTGTTGTGAATAAATTTTGGTGAATTATGCTGGATTTTGGAGGATTGTTGGTGTGTGGGAATTATGCTAGATTTTGGAGGATTGTTGGCAATTTGTTGGCTGGATTTTGGATTTTGCTGGATTTTGGATTTTGTTGGCTGTCTGCATACAGTCTGCAGAAAAAAAATCCCCGCCCAACCGTGAAAATTTTCCACGATCCCTCTTCATCCCAACCGCGAAAATTTTTCGCGGTCCGTCCCTTTGTTTTTTTCCACAAAACCAGAGCAGAAACAGAGTAATGCATGCAAAGCTTCTGTTGAAATTTCTTAAATTTTGGAAGTTAGTTTAGACTAACTTCCAAAAATCCAAACCACTCTCAAAAGTCTTAAAATATGGTATGAGTGATTTTCAAAAAAAAATTCAATTTTTACATTCAATTGAAAATTCCTTAAAAAGTCAACAAAAGTCAACATTTTGTCCAAATGTTAAAAAAAAACTTTTCAATACATTTCATAACAATTTCTAATGTATGGTTCGACTTGTAAATTTTAATTTTCAATCTCAAATTTATAGGTACACTTTCAATCTCAAATTTCATACTTTAATTAATAGAAAATACATAATTGCCGCTCAAATTCAATGAAAATTATAAAATACATAAGTTCGAATTAAAATTACGCGATCAATAGAATCCAATAAATTTTACGAAATATATTGATCCTAACAAAAATACCTAATATATTAGAAAGAACACCGGATAACCGGTGTTGAGCAACTCCTTGCATAGTATCCACGAAGCATGCAATATGGTAGAGAACAAGTACACAACCATCACGGATATGCCCTTCCGTAAGTTTCCACGGGTAAGGGTTGGAGTCGTTCCAAATGGTAACGGGAATCGTATTCGACCCATCGTAGAGACGAAATCTTGCAAAACATGTCCCGTGTTCCCTCTCAGTCCCTCCCGTTAGGTGTGAAACCCAACCCTTCACATATTCAATGCGCATTTGGTCCATATTACAACCCTCACGAGGCCTCAAGTTTACAATATCGGTAATCCGATCACATTTAACAAACTTACTGCCATTCCATCCGGATTTTTTCCATTTTCCATCGAGCGTGTTGTTGCCCAAATTCAAGATCGGAAGGAAGTACGGATCCGGATGAGAGTTCACCAATCTCCACGGTTCAGTACCACCCATCCAATTGCATGCCTCGATCCAATTTTTGGCCCTATAAGCCTCCTCATCGGGTGGGTACAAGTCTGTTTCCTCTTCCTCCACATGGGGAGGCTCGTCATTGTCCACAAGGGGCATCAACTCAGCACATGCATCTTCCATCTCACTAAAGGTTGGTGAGACCACATCTTCCTCGTCATTGTCCTCATACCACGAGTCGCTTGGTAGGGAGTCCGAGAATGTGTTGCTAACGTGGGAAACCGAATCACAACTATGATCGGAGTTGTTGTCACCACTATACTCGCTAGTCATGTTACCTATCACAATAAATGTTAGATATATTTGAGATGTCATGTCTAATATGATTTGTGTTTAGTTTTCAGAACTTAACAACAGGACATATCATAACTTACTGAAGTCAGAACTTAATATCAGAACTTAAGGTGCCAGAAGATACATATCAGTACTTAAGTATGGGAAGACTTTCAGATAAGGAATGCGGCTGATTTACAGGAGAAGATCTGGACTAAAATAAAAGAAGATATGCATGAAGAGTTAGAGGACTAGAAGACTTGTAGAAGATATCTGATTGATATATTTTAGGAGACAGAATTATATTCCATATCAATTAGAAGTTATCTTGTAACTGTGTACTATATAAACACAACTTAGGGTTTACACTATATGTGTTATCATTATCGAAAAGATTATACATTGTAACCTAGCAGCTCTTAGTGATATTTGTTCATCACTAAGAGAGAACAACAGTTCATATTGTAACAGAGTTTATTAAATATACTTGATCTTTGTTACATACTTTTATTGAAATCGATTTGATTATATAAATACTGTATTCAACCCCCTTCTACAGTGTTACGTGACCTAACAAGTGGTATCAAAACTTTTCAGTTAACACACATACGGTAAAGATCCAAACAATCATGTCTGAAGAAACACAAACCCCAACTAAGCCCACCAAAACTCAAGAAACTGAAAACACTCAAACCCACAGTCGATATGAGACTATTAGGGTTCCCATACTGAGACCTTCTGAGTATCCCATATGGAAAGTGAAGATGGCTATGTTTCTGGAAGCTACAGATCCAGAATACCTTGACATAATCAATGAAGGACCATATAAGCCTACCAAGCTCTCTGTTACAGTTGCTGATTAACCAGCAAAGTCCATACCAAAGGAGAAAGATGATTACACAGATGAAGACATCTCATCTGTTGCAAAGGATGCAAGGGTAAGACATTTGTTGCATAGTGCCATTGATAATGTCATGTCAAATAGGGTAATTGGATGCAAGACTGCAAAGGAGATATGGGATGCTTTGGAGACAAGATGTCATGGAACTGATGCAATCAAAAAGAACAGGAGGACTATACTCACTCAAGAGTATGAGCACTTTGACTCAAAAGTTGATGAGTCATTAACTGACTTATATGACAGGTTTGTCAAACTCTTGAATGATCTGTCACTGGTGGACAAGGAATATGATCTTGAAGATTCAATTCTAAAATTCCTTTTAGCTCTTCCTGGAAATTGAGATTTGAAGTCTACTACCATAAGAGACAACTATGACCTTACTGAAACTACTCTCGATAAAATTTATGGTATGCTCAAGACTTATGAACTTGAGATGGATCAAAGGAGCAAGAGGCATGGACGAAAGTCAAGGACAATTGCTCTTAAAGCTGAGGAGGAATCTCCTAAAGTGATTGCCTCAAAAAGGAGCAAAGGAAAGGCTCTCATCATAAAGTCTGATTCAGAGTCATCATATTCTGATGATGATGATTCAGAAACTAAAAGTTTACCTGAAATGGATGTTGATGAAGAGATTGTAGGATTTTAGACATCACAGAAGCATGGTAAAACATTTTCTTGATATAAAATCCATATAAACGCATACAAATCGTGAATAAATCGAGGGATCGATTACTAACCTTTAATAGCGATCTAAGAACGATGAACGGAGATCTTTAGCAGCTGCTCCTCAATTGTGAAGCACTCCACCGGAATCCACCAAGAGATCAAAATAATGGAGGGAGGAAGAGGTTGAGAGAATTAGTTGCCTCCCTTTCTTTTCTACTTTTGATTTAGGGTTTTTATTTTGGTTGAGGCAAATAGGGTTTATAATAGTATATTTATAGGCAAAATTTTCAGCTGAAAATTTTCCCATAAAATATTATTATTATTAACCCTTTAATTGATTATTCTTATTAGCCAATTAACTAATAATTAAAACACCTTTTAATCATTAATCCCTTTTCTAATCACTTTAGAAAAATAATTCTCTCACTTGATTTAATTTCCAAAATTAAATTCTTAATTAATAATATTAAGAATTTTTCTTAATTAATTTATAATTAATTAAATCTCATTTAATCAATTATTAAATTTGCTAATTAATTATTTATTTCACAAATAAATAATTACCAGCCATTATTAATTAATTCCTCCACCATTAAATCATTCTTTTTATGGTGTGACCATGTAGGTTCAATATTAAGCCGGTAGTAGAAATAAATAATAATAAAACTATTTTATCATTATTTATATAAATTCTCTAATTTATTAAATATGATTAATTAATAAATTAATCATGTTTATTCTACATCGTGAGGGATACTTCTCAGCATATCGCGACTATCCGGATAATACGAATTCACTGCTTAGAATACCAGAAACCTATTCAGTAAATAGTTACCGTATAATTAATTCCTTCTACCCTGTAATGTCATGATTAGATATAAGGCATGGAACTCGTGTCAAGCCTATCTCATTTAATCATATGCTTTCCCATTCACTATGCTTAGTTCTAATTAATGTGAATTAAAAACTCCTTTCTAATTTCATTCACTCTGGCCAGAGATTCCTGAACTAGCATAAGTGGATCAGCATTGAACATTCTCTTCCTTTCACTAGAAGGGGTAGATCCTTTATTGATCATACACTATCTTCGTGTACAAATTCCTACACCCAGTAGAGCCCTTATTATTGTCCCTGGAGACTAAGAACTAAACCAAAGTATAGTTCAGTGTACACAAGATGATTATGATGACCTCAAGTCTAAGGATACTTGTACAATTATCACTATGTGAACATCTGCTGACACGTGAGTGGACTCCATCAGTTGTTCAGCTGTTTGAGTCATGTTCAGTGAACTTATTCTATAATAAGCACCTACATACTAGCTATAGTGTCACCACACAAATGTCTATGAAAACAGACATCCTTCATAATGAAGCAAGCATAGTATGTACCGATCTTTGCGGATTACTAATTACCAGTTAGTAATCCTACGACCAGGAAATATTTAAGTTCAGAGTTATCATCTTTTAGGTCTCATTATTATGATCTCATCATAATCCATAAAAAGTTTTACTCTAAACTATGATATATCTTATTTAAACACTTAAATAGATAAAGCCCGCAATAAAACCAAAACAAGTCTTTTATTAATATCAATGAAATCAAAACAGATTACATAAAAGTTATTCCTAAATCATCATACATGATTGGACTTAGGACATATCTCTTTCAATCCCCCACTTGTACTAAAGCCAATCACTCTGGTATCTAATACCCATCTTGTCTTTATGACGATCAAAGTGGCTTTGTTAAAGGGTCTGCTATGTTGTTATGTGTGTTAACTCTCTTGACGTTGACATCTCCTCTTTCAACAATCTTCCTAATCAGATGAAAGCGCCGCAAAATATTTCCTATAAGAAGTATGTCATCCACATACAATACAAGATTTGTTACCGCGCTCCCACTAACCTTCTTGTAGACATATGGTTCATCTATGTTATTGATAAAACCAAACTCTTTGATTGTCTCATCAAAACGGATGTTCCATCTACGAGAAGCTTGCTTTAAACCATATATGGTTCGTAGCAGCTTACACACTAGGTGTTCATTTCCTTTGGAAAGAAAACCCTCTGGCTGTGTCATATACACTTCCTCTTCAAGTTTCCCATTGAGGAAGGGCGTTTTCATGTCCATTTTCCAGATCTCATAGTCATAGTAAGCAGTAATCGCAAGCAAAATCCGAAATTGATTTTAACAGGGCTACAGGCGAGAAAGTTCCATCAAAGTCATTCCCTTGCCTTTGTCTGAATCCTTTTGCCACGAGCCTGGCCTTATAGGTCTCCACCTGGCCATCTACTCCAATCTTTCTTTTGTATACCCATTTGCACTCAATAGGCTTCACACCCTCAGGTGCTTCAACCAAAGTCCATACTTGGTTGGTATACATAGATTCCATTTCGAATTTCATGGCACTTTGCCATTTCTTTGAGTCAACACTACTCATAGCCTCATTATAGGTCATAGGGTCATCACCATCAATGATTGACAACTCATTGTCATTCTCAATGACAAGGCCATAATACCTCTCAGGTTGGCAAGACACTCTCCCTGTCCTACGAATGGGTTGTTCCACAGAAGGTTGTTCAGTCTGAATAGGTGTTTCCACTTGAACCGTAGTAGTTTGTGCTTCTTGAACTTCATCAAGTTCAATCTTGCTCCCACTGTTTCCTTCAAGGATAAACTGCTTTTCCAAGAAGGTAGCGTGTCTGGAGACAAACACCCTATGATCGGTGTAAAAGTAATACCCTAAAGTCTCTTTAGGATATCCCATAAAATTACATTTTACGGATCGAGATTCCAACTTATCTGGGTCAACTTTCTTGACATAAGCTGGACATCCCCAAATCTTAACGTGTTTAAGACTCGGTTTCCTTTCTTTCCATATCTCATATGGAGTTTGAGGAACAGATTTGGAAGGCACCTTATTCAGTAAATATGCTGAGATTTCCAATGCATAACCCCATAGGAATACTGGAAGATTCGCATAGCTCATCATGGACCGAACCATGTCTAACAAAGTTCGATTTCTCCTTTCAGATACCCCATTCAACTGTGGAGTATATGGAGGAGTCCACTGGGAGACTATACCATTTTCTTTGAGATAAGCTAGAAACTCTCCATTCAAGTATTCACCACCTCGATCTGATCGAAGAGTTATAATACTATGTTTGGTTTGTTTCTCCACTTCATACTTATATTCTTTGAACTTTTCAAAGGCTTCAGACTTATGTTTCATCAAATACACATATCTGAATCTAGATCAATCATCTATGAAAGTAATGAAGTATGAAAATCCACCCATGGCTTGCGTAGACATTGGTCCACATACATCTGTGTGTACCAATCCTAGCAAATCTGAAGCCCTCTCTCCATGTCCACTAAATGGAGATTTGGTCATTTTACCCAATAGACAAGACTCGCATGTAGGATATGATTTAAAATCAAAGCGGTCAACCCTTCCTTATGCAATGTCCGCAATCTATTTTCACTAATATGACCAAGTCTGCAGTGCCACAAGAAAGTGAGATTTTCATCATCCCTTTTTCTTTTATTAGTATATTCAATTTGTAGTAAATCATGCTCTACGTCACATATATACAGACCATTATTTAAAATACCACTTCCATAAAGAACGTTATCTCTAAGAATTGAACATTTATTATTCTGAATAACAAACGAAAATCCAGCCAAGTCTAACATGGAAATAGAAATAATATTCCTCACAATCGAGGGAACTAATTAACAATTATTTAAAACAATAGTCTTGCCCGTAGGCATATGTAAATGAAATGATCCTACAGCTTCAGCAGCAACTCTTGCTCCATTTCCCATCCGTAGAATCACCTCCTCTTCTTCAAGAGTCATACTTCTCCTTAGTCCCTGCAACGAATTGTAAATATGAGAACCACAGGCGGTATCTAATACCCAAGTAGAAATTTGATTTAATGACATATTCAATTCAATTATGAATATACCTGAAACAGAAGCGGTACTCTCACTACCCTTCTTCTTCTAATTCTGCAAGGTAAACCTTGCAGTTCCTCTTCCAATGCCCCACTTTGTTACAGTGAAAGCAAACAGCTTTGCTCTTGGGGTCTTCAGCTTTTGGTGGAACTGCCTTTTTTTCACCTACTTTCTTCTTCTTGGAAGGGTTCTTCTTCCTTTTCTTAGGATTGGAACCTTCACCAATTAGAAGAACAGAACTCTTCTTAGGGGGAAAATTCGATTCTGCGTTCTTCAACATGTTGTGGAGTTCAGGCAGGCTGACATCCAGCTTATTCATGTAAAAGTTCACAACAAACTGTGAGAACGAACCCGGAAGTGATTGCAAGACCAAGTCTTGGCTCAGCTCCCCATCCATGGCAAAACCAAGTTGTCCAAGAAGTTCAATCAAATTGATCATCTTAAGTACATGGTCATTCACAGATGATCCCTCAGACATCCTACAACCGAACAGCTCCTTCGATATCTCATATCGAGCTGTCCTCCCTGCCACATCACACAACTCTTGTAGATGCATAAGGATAGTGTGAGCATCCATATGCTCATGCTGCTTCTGTAACTCAATGTTCATGGAAGCTAGCATGATGTATTGAGCAACATTTATATCATCTATCCACTTACAATACACAACATGTTCATCATTATATGCATCGCGAGCAGGTTCAGTAGGCTTAGGTGAGTCAAGCACATATTCCATCTTCTCAACCCTGTGAACAATTCTCAAGTTTCGAAGCCAGCCAGCAAAATTAGGGCCAGTCAACTTGTGAGCATCTAGTATACTCCGGAGTGATAGTGCAGAAGACATAACGTATTTAGTAAATCTGTAAATGATGAACACATAACAACACTTAGCAAATATTCAATTTCATTTCAAAACACTATATGAATCGGGTCTTTATTCATAAGTGGCTCCCACTAGTTTATCTAAATTATATAACCCCCTTAAGTGAAAAATTAAGCATTCATAATGCTAGTAGGAATAGGGATCCTACATTCCATCACACAACCTCGGTTGTAGCACGAAACGTCATATGATGTTCAATAGGCAGACAACTCTTGTCAATTACATCTTATGTTATTCCCTAATAAAACTTTAGCCTCTTGAATAATTGAGTCACGGCTATAGCACGACAGACTCAATATTCTAAGTCAAGTCTAACCCAACCTTTCATACAATTGAATCAGTCTCCAACGGCCCACGGCTGCAGCACGTAACAACCTTTAGATTCTAATTCAATGTACACATCTCTATGTAATAGACAAGTATTTCTTATTTCGAAATCAAAGCCCTCGGATGTAGCACGAAACGACAATGATTTAAAAATAAGAACTACTTTCTACCATGTTGGAAGGCTTTGACCGACACAAGCCCGTTGTGTCATTGGCCAATTACTACTTCATATTATTTAATTTTAGAGGGATTATATTATGTTACAATCATAATCATATTATAAAGAGATTTTTCCTTTTAAATTAAATATTTCGAATCAATAATCGATAATCAGATGATTCCCAGATCGGGGGGAGCATTGTCAAGAGGCGTCACTTAATACCCCTTTCTTACAGATAGAAATCTGCTTTTGACAGAATCATCCTTTCTCTCAATACTAAAAAATCATATTTAATTACGTGTTTCATAAACACAAGAATCTCATGATTGTATTCATAATATTTATATTAAGGTAATGAAACAATTTCACTATACTAAATTGTCTAACATACGCCTTATGTTAATTAAGTTCACTTAAATCTATCATCGCATGATAAGTTAAGCATATATCACATATATAAGCATGAATAAACGTAAAGGTATGCATGTTAAATCATGTAGCATATTACTCTAAGCATTATACATCTTTATGTACCACATGAAGCATTTAAAAGGTAATTAAAACAATTAAAAACAGCTTTAATACACTACTGTTAGCTATAAACAGTCTGAAACCATTTCAGAAAATATAATATAATATACCATTAGATGCCTCTCGAAAAGATGAATCCAACGACACCAAGCACGCCCCAAACGGACCTACCACGCGCCCTCACGCGCCCCAAGAAGAAACTGACGCGCCTATACGCGCACACGCGCTGTCAGGCGCGTGACTGACGTTCAGCCATTCGCCCCCACGCGCGCACACGCCTCACGCGCCCTGACAGCTGAGCTGACGTCATCTGATGACGTCAGCATGACGTCAGCATCAACGCTGACCAGTTGACCGCGCGTGTCAGACACGCGTCGCGCGTGACACAGGAGCGCGTGAGCCCCACGCGCGCTAGCCAACCGCGCGGTCCTTTATCTGTTTCTGTCTTCAGCCGCTTTTTTTTATTATTATTATTAACAGCCGCTGCCGCCGCCATTGAACGACGTGCCAACCCTCAATATCAGTACCCTTTTTTTTGATTTACAGCAGGATACAGTATATATATACATAACAGATTATATATACATATTTTATTACGAATTTTAATTAAAACAACTTCAAAAAATCATAATAATTAATCCACACATCAGAAAATTATGAAAAAAAATACCCAGACGATCTACAACACTTGCAGAACCCAAATCTACAGTCAAAACAATTTTGAGAAACAATTTCTAATCAATCATAATTAATCCATGATATAACTTGCAAAAATCATAGCTTTACTCTAAACTATGGTATATCTTATTTAAACACTTAAATAGATAAAGCCCGCAATAAAACCAAAACAAGTCTTTTATTAATATCAATGAAATCAAAACAGATTACATAAAAGTTATTCCTAAATCATCATACATGATTGGACTTAGGACACATCTCTTTCAGAGATGATACAACTATGTGCTCTTATGGTGAAGGGTATCACAAAGATAGCCTACAGGAAATTCAGAAAGGGCAAGAAGTTTTTCAGGAAAGGTGGAAGTTTTGATAAGAAAGGATTCAAAAAGTCTGAAGGCAAAGGAGGAAAGTCTGACAAAGGAGACAACTCAAATGTCAAATGCTACAATTGTGGTGAAAAAGGCCACATATCTCCTGACTGCAAGAAAGGAAAAAAGTGACAAAGGCAAGGCACTTGTCACAAAGAAGAAAAGCTGAACAGACACTTCAGATTCTGAAAATGAGGTGAACTATGCCTTGACGGCAAATGCTGATAGCATTATTGAAACTATTGAATGAAGGTACCTCAAACAACTTATGCTTTTTATACTGATGATTTTACTGAGTTGAGATTATATCTTAAAACCATGTTCATTAGTTATAGAGATCGGACTTTAATATGTGAAAGATTAACATCTGAAAATCTTGCTTTTAAAAACAGAAATGACTATTTAGAAAAGGAGTTAGTTTTTCTTCATTAAACTAAGAAAGAAAGAGATGATGCTTTGTATGTTAGAGATGAAGTGTTAAAATTGAATGAATCTCTAAAAGCTGACTTAGAAAAGGAAAGAGAGATTATCAGAACTTGGACTAACTCTAGCAGAATAACTTAGAATTTACTAAGTAGTGGAAACTGGAAAGAGGGCTTAGGTTATAGAGATAATAAAAGTGAGAAAGGAACTGTGAAAATTGAGCCAACTGTTGTTAAACAGACTGCTAAGCAAAAGGTAAATCCTGTTAAGTTTGTAGCAAAAACTATAAAGTCTGATTCTGAAAATATGAAAGAATCTAGGACAGAAGTCAAAGAAAAGTCAACTTCTGACAAATTAAAACAGGATAAACCAACTGAAGTAAACATAGGCTTAATGACAAAGAAGCAGCTTAAGCATAAGTTAAAAGAGATTAGAAATGTGAACAAGGTAAAAGAAGCTAGGAAAAATAGGAATGGAAAGGAAGATGTGAATAAAAGCAATAATTATATGCCTGCTCCTAATGCTCCTAGAAAGAAATGTTTACAACTGTGAAAACTCTAACCATCTTATTTCTTTTTGTAGGAAAAATAAAGATATAACCTCTTTACCTCCTAAATCAGGAATTAAGAGTCAGTCTATTAGGTTTAAACCACAAAATCCTTGTTTTCATTGTGGTAGTTTATGGCATTCCATTTATACTTGTAAGGAATATCATAGTTTGTACTATGATTATTATCAAATAAAACCTTCTTTGAAGAAAGTTAGTGTATTTCCTTCTAGTGTAAATTCTAATGCAAAGTCTGATATAAAGTCTGATAAACAGCATGTTAGCATAAACTCTGAAATTAAATCCGCTGCAAATGCTAACAAACTTAAATAAGCCAAAGGATCCAAGCAAGTCTGGGTCCTTAAAACTAACCAATAGTGGTCTTTGTGATTGCAGGGCAACAGGAAAAATATCCTAGTTCTGGACAGTGGATGTTCAGGACATATGACTGGAAATAAAGCCCTGCTATCAGACTTTGTAGAGAAAGCTGGCCCAGGAGTTTCTTATGGAGATGGCAACATGGAAAAGACTCTGGGATATGGAAATATCAATCTTGGGAATGTCATCATTGAATCAGTAGCTCTTGTCTCAGGACTTAAACACAATCTACTAAGTGTGAGTCAAATCTGTGGTAGAGGTTATCATGTGGATTTCTTTGAAGAACACTGTGAAATTGTAAGTAATTCTACAGGAAAAGTAGTTCTGAAAGGTTACAGGCATGATAACATTTATGAAGCCAGACTTTCAACAAATTTTAATGGTTCTGCAATATGACTGTTGAGTAGATCATCAATTGAAGAAAGCTGGAATTGGCACAAGAGACTCTCTCATTTAAATTTCAACAACATAAATGAGCTAGTAAAGAAAGATCTTGTGAGAGGACTGCCAAAATCAGTATTTGCTCCTGATGACCTTTGTGATTCATGTCAAAAGGCAAAACAAAGAAAATCTTCATTCAAGAGCAAAACTGAATCCTCAATTCTTGAGCCTTATCACTTACTGCATGTTAATCTATTTGGTCCAGTCAATGTCATGTCAATTGCAAAGAATAAATATAATATGGTTATAGTGGATGAGTTCAAAAGATACATTTGGGTGTATTTCTTGCACAAGAAACATGAAACTGCATCTACTCTAACTGATCATGTCAAAAGGCTGGATAAATTGGTCATAGATTCTATTAAAATAATAAGAAGTGATAATGGCACTAAGTTCAAGAATTCAATCATGGAAGAGTTCTGCAAAGAGTATGGAATTAAGCAGGAATTTCTGCACCTGGAACTCCATAGCAAAATGGAGTCGTAGAAAGAAAGAACAAGACTCTCATTGAAGTTGCACGAACTATGTTTGATGAAGCAAAGCTGTCAACCTACTTTTGGGCTGAAGCTGTGCAGACTGCTTGTTTTACACAGAATGCTACACTCATAAACAAGCATGGAAAAACACCATATGAAATGGTGAAGAAAAAGAAGCCAAATCTGAAATACTTTCATGTATTTGGATGTAAATGTTTTGTTCTTAAGACTCATCCTGAACAGTTGTCAAAATTTGATCTAAAAGCTGATGAAGGAATTTTTGTTGGATATCCACTTTCCACAAAAGCCTTCAGAGTCTAAAATTTAAGAACACGGGTTGTCATGGAATCTATCAATGTATCTTTTGATATTAAAAAGATTACTTGACTTGAAGATTTCAATGATCATGATCACTGAGATTTGAAAATGAAGATTTAAATTATGATTCCACAAATTCTGATGGTTTAAATCCTGATCTTGTAAGTTTTGATGAGTTAAATTCTGATGTCATTGAAATTGTGGTAACTACTCCAAGGGAAACTGCACCTCTTCAGGGAGAGCAAGCTGAAGATCCTACCACAACTCAAGACTCTCAAGAAGCATCAGAACCTGTTACTGGCTCTTCAATTTCTGATTCATCAAGTTCTGATGAGCCAAATTCTGATAATTCTGGAAACTCTGATTCTTCAAATCCTGAAGGATTCAACTCAAATTCTGAAGTCTCAGAGAGCATATCTACAGGGGGAGCATTAGAAAATGCAGATGGAGACAGCATGGATCATGGGGGAGGATCCAGTCCTAGAAATCAACTTCCATCTGCAAGGAAGTGGACCAAATCACATACACCTGACTTAATAATTGGAGATCCTGAAGAAGGTGTCAGAACTAGAACTGCAACATCAAATGAATGTCTCTATCATTCCTTTCTGTCTCAGACTGAACCAAAGAAAGTGGAAGAAGCTCTTCAAGATGCTGATTAGGTGCAAGCAATGCAGGAAGAGTTAAATGAATTTGAAAGAAATAAAGTATGGACCCTAGTGCCAAGACCAAAGGACAGATCAATTATTGGCACAAAATGGGTGTTCAGAAACAAAACTGACAGTGATGGCATAATTACAAGAAATAAAGCAAGGTTGGTTGCCAAAGGCTACTCTCAACAGGGGGGTATTGATTATGATGAAACATTTGCACCAGTTGCTAGATTGGAAGCCATAAGAATCTTTTTGGCTTATGATGCTCACAAAAAGTTTAAAGTCTTTCAAATGGATGTGAAAAGTGCTTTTCTCAATGGAGAATTGGAAGAAGAGGTATATGTTGAACACCCACCAAGATTTGTAGATCTAAAATTTCCAAATCATGTCTACAGACTTGACAAAGCACTTTATGGTCTTAAGCAAGCTACAAGAGCATGGTATGAGACTTTAGCTCAATTCCTTCTGGAAAGTGGATTTCACAGAGGTACAAATGATAAAACACTGTTCTACCTCAAGCATGGAAAGGACTTACTTTTGGTACAGATATACGTTGATGATATCATATTTGGTTCTACAAATGCCAAACTCTGTGAAAGGTCTTCAAAGCTAATGCAGTCAAGATATCAAATGAGTATGATGGGAGAACTTAAATATTTTCTGGGACTTCAAGTCAAGCAAAATGAAGAAGGTACTTTTATCTGTCAATCTAAGTACACCAGAAATTTACTCAAGAAATTTGGAATGCAAGATTGTTCAACTGCATCCACTCTCATGGCCACTGCAACCAAGTTAGATAAAGATACTGGTTCATCAATAGATATTACTAACTACAGAGGTATGATTGGCTCTTTAATCTATTTAACTGCAAGTAGACCTGATATCATGTATGCTACCTGTCTTTGTGCAAGATTTCAGGCTGATCCAAGAGAACATCATCTAATAGCTGTGAAAAGAATTTTCAAGTACCTCAAGGGTACAGCTGATCTAGGATTGTGGTATCCTAGAGAATCAGATTTTAAGCTAATAGGTTACTTAGATGCAGATTTTGCAGGATGCAAAATAGACAGGAAAAGCACTAGTGGAAGCTGTCAATTTCTTGGAGGCGGATTGGTTTCTTGGTTTAGCACGAAACATAAATCAATTTCCACATCAACTGCAGAAGCAGAATATATTACTGCAGGAAGCTGTTCTGCACAGATTCTTTGGATGAAGAATCAGTTACTGGACTATGGGTTAGAATTTTTTAAAATACCTATTTACTGTGATAATCAAAGTGCTATTGCTATGACAGGTAATCCAGTTCAACACTCAATGACAAAGCACATCAGCATTGGGTACCATTTCATAAGGGAACATGTGATGGAACGTACAGTGGAATTGCATTTTGTTCCAACAGATCAACAACTAGCAGATATCTTCACAAAACCACTATGTGAAGCTACTTTTACAAGAATGGTAAATGAACTTGGAATGGTTTCAGGTTCTTTCTCAAAATCTGCTTAGTTTTTGTTCTCATGCATCAAACTTTATGATCAGTGTTTACAGATTGTCTTATCTCTATGTAATATGTGCTTAAATGGTAATATATTAAATACTGATTGTTATCTGATATGATTCTATATACTCTGATAGTGTTTTGAATGTTCTGTGACTATTCAATCCAATAAGGATTACTGTGCTAGATGCTGACCTAGTAGCCTTTAACATACTAGAAATCCCATATTTGAATTAGTTGTTTATGTGGAAATCATTAACACAAGCAAATTCTGATGATGAGCTCAGTCAAATTTACTTTTTGTATCTTATTACTAAGTCACAAACTAGATTCTCGCTTCTTATCTGTCAAATTATGATGTCAGTAAATCTTAAGAATGAACTACATGCTTGATAAGCCTCACTTATCTGAAGAAAAGAAAAGAAAAGAAAATTGAAGTCAGGTACTCCTTTGAGATCTAGAGTAAATATGTGGAAGGGAAGACCCAAGTGCATTGCTGGTATTAAGTTATATGCATTAGAAAAGCAAATAAATTTTTCTTGGTGACTTTTCACATTCTCTGATTACTGGAAAAATACTCTGATAATAGCATAAATTCTGATAGCAGTTGTGACTCACTTACACTGAGAAGCCATTGTAAAAAGAATGTTAAAAGATGCATAAAATGAGCACAAACAGTTGAGGTGGATTCTTGCATAAATTTATTCTATAGTAGGCTTCATTATTAATGACAGATTTTAAGCACTTTTCTTAGTTATGCCTTATTTCTAAGATGTACTGAAGTTTATTAGACTTTCATCTTTATCTGATATTTTGCTATTGCACACACTCTCACTCCATATGAATGATGAAAATAACTATGGTGAATAAGTTGTTTCAGACAAACAGTTAAGTGTCATTTGCATAAATTCTGAGGACAAGTTCTGATGGAAGTTCTGATGCTTAAACTCTGAAGAAACAAGTCAGTATTTGTATGAAGAATCACAGAAACAAACATTCACTTTCTGAGAACAGAAGCCATGTTCTGATGATCGTTAAAAACTGATAATAGTCAAGTTCTGATATTAAATCCTGATGGAAACTCTGATGCTTACGTGGCATTATTTATTTACTTGACTTATTTGTGGTAATATTGAACGGTCATATTTTATCAGAATATATTTAAGTGAGATAAAAACAGTCATAATCATTTGTTTAGTGGGAAACGTGTTTGTCTTGAAAAACTGCATGTGCAATATAATTATGCTTATTTCTCTTGCCCGCTAACTACTACTTTAACTATTTACTGACTGTTCACATGTTGCCAGGTGTAAATTATCTGCCATGCTTCACAAATATAGTTGTTATCACGTGGGCTGTATAAATAAGAAAGTTAAAAGATTTTCTAATCTTTTACCTACTTTTCTCATTCTCTCATCTCTCTTATTTTTTATCACCCACTAATATTCTCTGAAGCTCTATTTTCTCACAGGCATTTTATCAAACACCTTGTGTACACACTATTCTCACTTGATTTTTCACATAAATGGCACCAAAAGACATCGTTTTCAATGGATCTAAGTTTGTTCCTAACAACTACTTAGCTATTCTTAGCAAGGATGAAGCCTCATCAGATCTTCACTTTGTTCAGGACTTCCTTGCTAACAGCGAGATTGGGTATGCATTGACCCAACCTCAATCACTCTCAGGAACTCAGATATTGGAGTTTTGGAGGAGTGGGGTTTATGATGATGGTGGCAAAGATGGGTCCCCTAGTATTATTTTCACAACAGGGGAGGATGAACATGTGGTGACTGTGTCTACAGTTTGCCAAGCTCTACATCTGCCAGAAGACTGCACTTTTTCAACAGTTGAGGAGCCAGCTCTTCAACAGATGATGTCTAATCTGGGTTATGAAAAATCATTGTCCAAGTTGGGACAATTGAAGAGGCCATACATAAGGAAGGAATGGAGTTTCTTCTTTGACTACATCACCAGAACTTTTGCAAACCAATGTTCAAATGTTGATGCAATTCCAATCCTTAGTCAGCAAATTGGGTATGCTCTAATTACTCAATCTCATTTTAATTATGCTAGTGTTGTACTAGGTTTCATAGGTGATAGGATGACAGAAGATAGAAATACTGTATATTTTGCTAGATTCTGTCAACTTATTTACAGTTGTTGTAGCTCTGATAAGCCCCAACTAGCTAGTGAGTTGATTCAGCCATTTAAACTTGCTAAAAGAGCTTTTACTGACTTATTATCTATTGATAATAAGAAAATTGTTCTAAGACCCCTTCAAATTCCACAATCAGTTAAATAGGTCTTAGTAAACTCAGACCCAACCACCTATACTACCATATATCCAGATGTCCAACCACCCCAACCTCCATCAGCACCTACACAACCTATCACTTCTTAACCTCAACCAACTCAACCTACCATCAGAACATACTTCCAACTAGCACAATCCTCACAACAACAACCATCAGCACCTACACAACCTATCATTTCTCAACCTCAACCAACTCAACCTACCATCAGAACATACTTCCAACCAGCACAATCCTCACAATAACAACCATCAGCACCTACCATCAGACCTTCATCCTCAACGCCTAAAAGAGCAAAATATGTTCCTAAATCTCCACCAAGGAGAAGAAGGATGATTCTAAGGGTTGAATCAGATGATGAAGAAGCACAGGGTCATGCCTCAGAGCCTGTGCCTGTTGAAGCTGAAAATGTCAATTTTCAGAAAGCAATAACAGCTGAATAATCAATTCTTCAGAAAGAAAAAGAAGCTGAAGAAGTCACCCCTCAGAAAAAGTCTGAAGCTGAGGGTTCTAGTACTCAGAAAAGAATAAGGTTATCAAACTCTGATACAGAGAATTTCTCTCCTCCATCAAGAAAATCAAGATCAAAGAAGAAGAGAACAGGTGTGAAGATTACAAAGGCTCAATCTGAAGAAGCTGAAGAAGGGGATCAGGAATCTCTGATCTCAAAAGAACCAATTATCATTGAAGCCCTTCCAGCACCTAAAGACACTGTTCCAGACACAGTGATCACACCTCCCATATCTTCAATCAAAGATACAGATAATGCTGAAGAACAAGACACAAGTTCTGAAATAGATATTCACAATCTGAATATTCCTATTGTTCTTTATTTGGAAGCTCCAACAGCAGCTCAGCCATCTACTGTCAATTCTCCTATCTTACAGGTTGAGATACCAACAACTCTTATTCTGAAGATAAATTCTGATGCTCAGAATTTAGATGAAGCTGGTATAGACTTTCCTTCTGTTACACACACTCTTGTGTTGTCAGAAGATGATGGATTTTCTGTAAATTCTGGAGAGTCAGCTCCAGTAAATGCTCCAATTCTTGGAAAGGAGGCATTAATCCAAAAGTTTGTTGAACAGGATGCTCCAATTCCTTGGGAAGATACTCACAGAGGAGTGGAGTGAACCAAGAAGTGGAATAAAACTGATTTTATTCCAAGCTCTAAAGTTCTGACAGAGCACATTGCTAAGGCTGATGAGCTGATGACAAGTTCTGATTTTAAGCACCAAATCAAAGTCACAGCTCTATCTACTAAAAATCTTCAAGGTCTGCACTCTCAAACTCATGCCAAGGTTGATAAACTTTTGGAGTCAGCTGAAAAGCTAGATATGACTCTCAAATTAGACATGTCAAGACTTATCAGACCTATCCATGAGAAAGTTGAAGCTATTGAGAAGGTACAAGAAAAGCAACAGGCCCAAATTACTGAGGTCCTGCAAAATCAATCCTCTCAACAAGCTCAATTGAATGAAATTCATTCTTCCGTAGAACTTCTTCTCTCTCTCCTACTACCTGATGATGCCAAAAAGGGGGAGAAGGTAGTTAAGTCCAAATGCTCACCTACTCAAATACTGAAGAAGAAGGATGATAAAGGTGATGACCAGGGAAACTCTGATAAGAGTAGAGGTCAAGGAAAAGTTCAAGGAAAATCTTCACATAAAAAATTTCTGATGTTAGCAAATCTTCTACACAGAACAAGTTAAGTTCTGATGCTGTGAATGCTAAAAGTCTGATATCAAGTTCTGATAAGCAAAGTCTGATGACAAAGCCTGATGTTCGGATTCAAGGTGGAAGTCAAGACTCTCAGAAGTTTCTACAAACTCTGAAGCTAAAGGGAAAGCAGACTACTGTCTACTACAAGGATCCCAAGATTCAGACACTTGATGAAGAGATTGCTAGAAGATTATTTCTGAAACATAATCCTGGAATGAATTTAGAAAATCTCAAGGAGGAAGAAGCTAGATTTAAAGATGAGAAGACAAATCTAAACTCTAAAGCTTCTGCTGTAAAGAAACCTCCAAGGCCTAAGGAGAAAGGCATTGTGATCAAGGAAAAATCAATTTCTGAGGCATCTAAGCCCAAAACTAGATCACAAACTGAGATTGATCCCAAAGATAAAGAAAAGGGAAAAATTGATGAACCAATAAAGCCACAGGAGATGAAAATTCCTCAAATCCTGATGAAACTAGTGTGCAAAATAGTTCAAGTTCATGATGATACTCTTGCTGAAGATGAAACTTTTCAAACTCTGAAAAGAAGGAAGATTACTGAAGAATTCAAGACAACATCTGACAGAGCTCAAGTTGTTCAGAGTGAAGAACAGCAAGCTACAGAAGAAATAACAAGCTCTGATAAAGTCATCAAGACATCAACCTTTGACATAGCTCAAGTTGATTTAGATAAGATGAAAGTAGCTGATAAAAAGAAATATCTATGGAAAAATGTCAGACCATCAGATCTAAAGAAAAGCCAATTTTGTCTGATTTCATGACTATTGGGTTAAATGCTAGAGAACCAAGAGACAGAGCAGGGCTAGGTTCTGATGAAGCTAAGATCAAGACAGGAGTTGAAGTAGCTACTAGAGATCCATTTTTGTTAACTGACAGACCTCTTGAAGATGTTACACAGAAACACCTTAATAAGGTTATCTCTATTCAAGTGGTACTGGATGCTCATGACAAGCATAATTTCAAAGAAAATCTGATTCTATTTCTTGAAGATGGAAGGACATATCAGATGTCAGAATCAGATGTGCTGAAAAAATTTTTGAAAGAACTTCAATTCTTTCATTATCTTTTAGAGATAAAGTCTGATATTACCAGGAGATGGTCAAATTTTATATTGAACACCATAAGAGATAAAGCAAGAATTTCTTGTTTAAGGGTTACAGAATTTATTCCAAATATAGTTGAAGATGATGGAAATGAAATTCCAATGAAGAAGGATTCTGCTAAACTTGAAGTCATTCTGAAAGATAAATGTATGTGCTGCAATGAAGACTCTTCTCATCCAAGGGTAATTAGACTTGTTGATGGTTTAGAAAGAAACCATATCTCAGCACTAAGGAATGCAATCTACCAGATTGGAAGTCAGGGTGAAGAATTGAAGCAAGTCAAAGCTACACTATCTCAATTCCTAAGGAATAAAGAAGAAAAGCTGATATCAAACTTTGTCAAAAATCACTTTGGATTCAGATTGACTCAGTGAGATTGGTAAAAGCTACGAGGACTGTAAGTTGTAGTTAATTGTCTATTTAAACTCTCATTGCATTTGTACTTAAAATGTTTTTGACATCATCAGATCTATTAACTTGTATATTTTGCATAATTTACAAGTTGGGGGAGATTGTTAGATATATTTGAGATGTCATGTCTAATATGATTTGTGTTTAGTTTTCAGAAATTAACAACAGGACATATCAGAACTTACTGAAGTCAGAACTTAATATCAAAACTTAAGGTGTCAGAAGATACATATCAGTACTTAAGTGCGGGAAGACTTTCAGATAAGGAATGTGGCTGATTTACAGGAGAAGATCTGGACTAAAACAAAAGAAGGTATGCATGAAGAGTTAGAGGACTAGAAGACTTGTAGAAGATATCTTATTGATATATTTTAGGAGACAGAATTATATTCCATATCAATTAGAAGTTATCTTGTATTAGGGTTTACACTATATGTGTTATAATTATCGAGAAGATTATACATTGTAACCTAGCAGCTCTTAGTGATATTTGTTCATCACTGAGAGAGAACAACAGTTCATATTGTAACAGAGTTTATTGAATATACTTGATCTTTTTTACACACGTGTGTTGAAATCGATTTGATTGTATAAACATTGTATTCAACCCCCTTCTACAGTGTTGTGTGACCTAACAATAAAACACAATTATATGACAATAATTGGCAATTATATGACAATAATTGGCAATTATATGACAATAATTGGCAATTATATGACAATAATTGGCAATTATATGACAATAAAACATAACAAAAAAGAAAGCAATGTTAAACACTAAAAGATTACAACATTCAGTTACAAATGTTACACTACTAATTATATTGCAATTCTTGAGCCTTTTTAAGATCTTCTAGTCTACTAGCACACTTTCTTTTATCATGGCCTTCCATTTGACAATAGGTGCACTTTCTTGGCGGCTTCTCCTTTTTATCAATCGATTCTATGGGACTTTTGAAACGAACGTCCTTCTTCCTCCCTTTAGTTTGGGACATAATAGGGTCAAGAATTGGTTCTTCATGAGCACTTGCATTTGGAGCATGAGAATTGCTTTCGTAAGATTTAATTCCATCAACGCTCATTCTTTCGAGAATTGGTATTTCTCGATTCATCACTCCAACAGCATAATCACACTGTTCCTTGGATGCAATGCTACTTTGACAAAAACTCATGGTTAACATTGTCATGCTATTAAATCGATCGGTTGAGGTCATCTCATGATTTTGTCCAACATCCAAATTGTAAGGCAACACACCATCAACTCTATTGGCATGTATTGTCCACCTCCGGTTTATGTAATACGGGGGAATTTTCGAAACCCGTTTCTTAGTGAAGACCGCCAATAGGTGTCTACAAGGTAGCCCCGAATGTTCAAGCATTCTACACGTACACATTCCCAAAAAGCTTGCTTTCTCGAATGCCACAAAATAAACATTTCTTCTCGTAGGCTCGGACATGGGCCTATAACAACTATAGTACGTATAAACATCTCCCATTCTCTCCCTTTCTTCACTAGCTCGTCGGTCTTTTTCAACAAAGTATTTTGAAGACTCAACCAATTCATCTTGAAATCTTCTAAACATTTCCTTAGTGTAGATACAAGAAGCATGATACTCCAATGTGGTATGCAATTTCATGGGACATTTTAGATTAATGGTGATATAATCTTCTTCCTTCTCCCTCATGAATTGCCTTTTCAATGTTTTTTGGGCATTTTCAATGAATTCTTTCAAACCCGTTGCCGAACTCACATACTTATCAAAGAAAGAATTCATCCCTTCACTCCTCGATATACTATTTTGAAACGCTGGAAATGTGTTTCTAGTATATGCAGGAATCCACTTGTGCTTCAACTCATATAACCCATTTAACCATTTATGCTCTTGCAAGTGATACTTTTCCACAAACGACGTCCATCTAGCCTCAAAAATATATTCGGTGAGAGATTTATAAATGCAATGATTGAAGCCCATCTTGAATTCCGGAAAAGCCGAATAATAATGAGCTAATTTCTCGGGGAATTTTTGACTAATGTGCCAAGAACACAATAAATGGGTAGTATTCGGGAGTACAACCGCAATAGCGCTTGCCATGACTTGATCTTGATCAGTGATTATAGTCAATGGAGGATTATTCCCCACACCTTCAAGCCAAGTACGAAGAATCCACTCAAAAGTCGACGCATGTTCATCCTGCATCAATTCAAACCCGAAAATTACCGATTGATAATGATGATTGACTCCGGTAAATGGGACAAATGGCATTGCATACCTATTTTTCCGGTAAGTGGTATCAAAAGCCATAACATCGCCAAAATTTTGGTAGGCCATTATACATCTCGGATCAATCCATACTAGACACTTCAAGTGATTCTCTTCATCGACTTCGGTCCTAATAAAATATTTAGAACCACCTTCTTCATTCAACCTATACAACAAGTCCAACCCCGCTTGGGTGTCACTAATCTCAAACCTTTTCTTACTCTCGTCTCTTAATACATTTCTAACATGTGGAACATTGAAACTAACTTTATCATTACCTCCATGAATGTTACCAATCACATTCATCACTTGGCAATTACGAACCCCCGAACCATAAAGCGTTTTAATCAAACTACGGGTCGTGGTGTTGACATGTCTTTCTCGTTGTACCAAATTCATCTTACTAGGGGAAATAAGACCGTGGTTGTGTACCAATTCAAGGCTAGTTACCTCCCAATAACGTTTTTTCTTTTGATAATTGACATAAATCCTCACCTTGCACTCACTTTTAGGAAGAACCTCTCTACGCCGTTTATTTTGACTACTCTCGGCAACGACACTTTTTCCATAAAGCCTACAATCAAATAAACGACCATATATCTCGTTGTCTCTATTACGATGGCTAGCTTGAATTTTAATAGTAAATCCATTTCGTAAAGCATAAGCCTAAAAAAATGACCGGCCTCATAACTATAGCTATTTTGCATTTTGTATTGGACTTGCTCTTACAAAAGTAAAGTCAAGAAGATGCACGAAGGCAAGATGGCATGAATAATGACAAAATCACAAAACAGAACCTAGCACATCTGAGCTGATATCATGATCTAATGACTCTCATTACGTGAGCAAATTTCATATACAGTACTGAATGAAAAACTTGACTTTGTTTGAACTCAGCTCAAGCTCGATTAATCGTGAGCAGACTCTTATCCAACTCAGATTCAGCTTCGAGCCAACTCAGATTCAGCTTCGAGCTCGACACAGCTCGATTATTCATGAACAAGCTCTTATCCAACTGAGTAAACTGATCTTGAACATCACTTTTCATTCAATTATTAAACTTGTTTTAACTTTTAACACACAAATTTAGCTCGACTTGGTTCAGACACAACTCTGCTATATTCCATTGCAGCGCAAATTTGTATAATTTCAAGTACTCCTATGAATAATATTTTTTGATATTATGATATTAAAATTAACTGCACAACATATTTATTAAAATTAAAATTAACTGCACAACGTCTTATACTCTAATATCATATAAACATATTTATTACAACAGGCTATTTCAGTTTAAACACAGGATCCTCATCCGAGATATCTAGACTTCCGTCACTTACATGACAATGGGCCGGTAGGTAAGAATTGTTTAAACAAAATATACACACTCTGTCATGCTACGCTTGGGGAACACTGTTATCTCTAACGAAGGCATAAATCCATCCAGGAACAAACAAGCATCTATGCAACTCTGTCAAGTTGGGAACAAAAGGTTGGTTTCTCGTGCATTGCATCTCCAATAAAGGGAAATATTTTCAACCCAAGGATCTCAAATGCTCAACGAGCATCTGCACCTACATGTTCTTCAGGTCACCGTGTCACAAGCCAGCCTGACTTGAAAATTATATCTTGTCTAAAATTCTGACCTGTTACCGACGTTGACTCGCCTTGCCGTCGGAAACACTGCACAAGTAAAAAAACAAAAAATCTAATATATTGACTTTTAATGATGAAGTTATTATTTCCATTCTTCTGCAACTATAATGAAAACATGAACACAGAGTGTTAGTAACTTATTACTTACAATTTGAATTATTGTTTATGCTGTTGAAGTTTCAGTTAACACTCAAAATTCTCTACAGACTATCAAACAAAAGCACATGTAGATATAGTGGCAAAATACGGATAGACTGGTCTTATAGACAAAGCACTCGGACACCAACCTTGTAGCAAACTACTGTATCATCTGGATACATTGCAAATAACTTGGTACCGAGTCGGGAATGACAAGAATCACAAAGGGTCTCTTCAGTAATTTGCACATGTCGTGACCTTTCTTCAAGTCTGGCTAAACTTGCATCAACATCCACAGCATGGGATAAATTGTGCACAATCTGAAAGAGAATTTCAATGTCTTTCAAGTTAGAAGACTCTGCAAGAACAAGTGGATGCATAGAAGGATTTAGTTCTTAAAGATCCTATGATGATTTACAGAGAGGGATTAAATATACTTTAATATCATACCTGTCCTTGATTGTGATGATGAATGCGAGCTCGAAGCATTCTCAATATTGTTTCTGAGGCAAGTTGCAGAGGCATATCCGGGGACAATCGCTGTAGATAAAATCACATAACTCTGGTCAGTTCTATCTAAATCAGGAATAGCTATTCTAACATCACATTAACAATCAAGTCCACCTGCACACTATATATAGATATTTGCTACCATATACACATGTACAATCCAATAAGTCAGATAAAGAGATATACTGAACCTCTAAAACTTGCATTGGATCCAGAGAATCTCCATGATTGTGAAGAAGCCGAACAGCAGCTCTAAACATGGGCTCTTTGCCATCGTTTGGATGCAGGTACATGTCAAGCAACCTAAGTATAGCATTTAGACCACCAGCAATAAGTAAAATTCAAAGTTCAAATTAATCTAGAAGGAAGAGATAAAGTGAGAGAGGAATGAACTGCATATAGGCATCTGGTCTCCCAATTTCAGCACAATATTGTTCGGCAGCTTCGCTATCCTCCAGTTTCCTGAGAGAAGAGTGACTAAATGTAACGTCCAATTTACTTTGACTTCTTTGTTATTCATTTGTTCAAAAGAAAGATTTAATTAATTAATAATTTTTTTGTTGCAATTGAAGGTCCTCTATCCCTGCTACACTTACGAAAATATACTTACAACTATTATCAAAAGGAATTTAAACTTACAAGGCTAAAATATGGAGTACTAACGTCTCCTGACCAAGTTTCCTATAAAGTATTGCCTGTGCCAATAAACAGAGTCGAGTATAGATACTTCAGCTAGAATTACACTAAAAGGAAAAAAGTATGATCTCTCTAGAGCTTGAAGAGTGAAAATAATCATTATAGAATTTATATAAACTGTATTCAAGTAAAGACAAAAGATGCAAGGTAGAAGATAACAGTGCCAGCAGACCTTTTCTAACCACAACTCTGATCCTTCAATCAAATCAAGAACCTCTTCTGGATCATACAAATCCGAAGATTGTAAAAATATCTGCAGCCTCTCTCTCACAGAAGATTGAAGGATTGACAGACTTCCAGAATCAGTAGTATCTGTCTCCCCTATTGATTCGGCCTTTGAATTTTGTAAGGCGCGTTGTGCATTAGAAGTTTCAACGGCGGACTTCGCAAGCAAGAGTGCATATGATGTATGGAATTGAGTGTCTTCAGAGTCTTGATCTTCAATCAACCACTGTAGATAACTAGAATATAAATTTAAAATTTTTATCACGAAGACAAAGAAAAGCTATAGCAAGTTGACCAATCTATTAATAGAGGCAACACTGAGGAGAGAGAAAACAAGAACAGAAACCAATACAACAAATTAAGGATAAGAAGTAAAAGTAATAGTCTAAAAGAAATTAAAACTACAGTTGCATATTTAAAATCAGAAGTACTTGAGATAGCTTTCATAATATCCGGAATATTAGACCCTTGGATACGGTCAATATTAAATGGAAAAGTTACTAACTAAATCCAGGCTTGGGGATATAGGAAAATAAGAATTCATTTTTAACATGATTAAAGTTTGATGGCCATTAAAGTTTGATGCATAATGATAAACCATGGCCTTCATGCATACATCATACTCTACTCATGTACTTGGTTGATAATTTAAGAGAGCAAATGTAATGGACATACCTTTGGAGGATTTCAACTTTTTTCGGATCAATTGCAGCAATGACTTCCTCTGTAAGAGAATGCCCCATAAAATCAGATATTACTGATAAGTTAAATTAACATTAAAGACAGGCGAATCCCAATTGTCCCATGATGGGAACTATAACCAATACTAGAAAGGGTAGACAATTAAAGAGGCTCGTATGAACATGTTGATATCCTATGAAATTCAATTGCGAAGAAAGTTATTCTTTAAAACCTATCATCTAACAAATCGATGGAATAAAAGTTAAAACAAAAGGTTTACTTTGGAAGTAGAAAGAAAGCAATATCTTATAATAGCATTTGCTTTATAATGTCTGTTTGAGCAGGGAAATTCTTTCAGGCTCTATATTGCAGGAAACAGGTTCTATTTACAGGTAGGTATATATGGCTGTGAATATAGAAGTAATTTTGTAGACACTGAAAATTTAAAGATATCCTTGACTATATATATAGAGTATGTCCACTTACCATTTATCAGCATGCTTTTTTGGATATTATTTGATAACAAAGTTTCAGAAATCAGAAATTCTAAACTCTTTAAACTTCTATCAGTGACATTTATTACAAAGAATCAAATTACGATGGAATTGCACAGTAAATCAACAATTTTTTTACAAAGCCTTGGCACAGATTTATACGAGCACGAGTGATCTGCATGTATGTGGGGAGGACTCTATACAGTAACAAGAAAGAAGAAAAATTATGTACCACGTATAACCAGAAAAGCTTTCTGGACCATGAAGCTTACCAGGTGATAGCTGATCAGTTCTTTTATCAGAAGTTAAAACTTTAACAGCAAGTTGCTGGTCAGTATCTGCAAGCTAATAAGAAAAATAACATATGAAGCTAACCTACAAGGCACTGGACTTTTTATTTGGATAATACTTCAAAAATAATCATACCCATCCTAAATGCTGCAGAACCAAATCTTGATCAGATAATTCCTCAAGAATACTGCACGCCTCAATTGCAGCAGCATGCTTCCCAGAGACAACCAATCCGGTAGCATCATGTGGATCATTTATTTCTGTTGACTCTCTCTGGTATTCAGATGAATAATTTCTTGCCAGAATACGCCATATAGCAAGGGCCTTCGAGCTCATCCCTTTACTGGCATAGAGGAAAGCAAGTGTCCGTAATTGTCCAGAGTCATTCAATAAAGTTTCTAACTCCTCCTGCACCTCCCAAAAGTTGTAGGGTCATGCTTCGGAAACTACTCTGACTATTCTCCCCAATAAAAAATAAATTGAAATACTAAGAATCTATTAACCAACAAATCCACAATGCATATATATAGGCTATATACAGACAAGGCAAAGACCTTAAACAAATTACTGAACAATTTTTGTAACTCACAAGTCATTTTGATGTTATATTGCTCAAAGGTCGGAGAACTTCATTTCTGAAAACAGTGTCCTTGAGCTCACTACTATAATGGTATGAATATTTATTATTTTTTTTGGGCACAAAGACAATAAGCTCAAGTAGTAGATAATTGACTTGTCCAATGAATTATTTTGAGCAAATGATGTGCAAATCTTACTTGACGGTTCCTTAATCTATGAGTACCATAGGTTAAAAAGTCGAATAAAAAAATACATAAGTATTTCATTATTTCTCTAATTTTTATTACAATTATTTAATTTGTAGTGGAATTTCATTTTCTCGACTCAGCAAGAAGATGATCCAGATTGCTTAACACTCTTGAGGGAACTGCTGATTACACTTTACAGATGGTAAGAAAATATTGCAAGCACAATTCTTCGAGCTCAAGCAAAGGTTAAAATCTTTAGACTTGAAACTTCTTGGAATTTGGATAGATTTGTACCTTTTTTACATGTCTTATCTATCTAAAATAAAAGTCATGCTGTTACTCTACTTGTGGAGGAAATAAAAAACAAGTGAGCAAGATTAAATGACGCATACCACAACGCAACTGTTTTCCGAAGATGCAAGCCTCTCCATCTCATCTACACAGTTTACTGCCCTATAAAGGTACATTAATAGAGTGTCCATTCCTTCCCTTACAGAAGGATTTGTATCTTTTCTGCGGGATTCTTGCAAAAACCTGAAAGGTGGCAGATTCTTTTATATTAAAAACAGAAAGTAAAACCGGACACAAGCACTATAGAAGTAGGAAAAACTCGATCCTGAATAGAGTCTACACACCTAATCATATTTCTGATAGCTAACTCCAACAGATCACTTCTGTTTGGAGGATTCAGTAGAAATTTATCATCTAAACCAGACTCTACACCTGCCTTCTTAAGAAATATAGCTCTTTGGATAGCCATCAGTCCATCGTCTATTACATTTTCAAGAACTGTAGGGGGAGGATGCAACCCCCAATAACGGTTCCTTGGTACCTAAGAAATGCAAATGTTACAAAATCTCTGCAAAATATACAAACTTAGCACACAAAAATCCTTTAGTACTACTCAATACTGAGAAAAGAATTAGAGAATATCAGAGTTTACACTAATTTGATAAGAAATTGGGTGATAGAAAAGAATTGCATAAACAATCACTATCTCAAGGGTTCCTTCATATAAAACACACTTGAGAATGAATTATATCAAGGAGGACTTGCAGGATTATACTTTTAATTTTTGCACATCATATTTTTCTTTAGTTGCATGAAGTCGTGTAATAAGAGTGAGTTAATTAGTTGAAAAACAATTAGCTTTCTTCGCGTGAACTGCAGACGAACACGAACACAAAACAAGAAGGGATCATGTAAAATTTAGTTAAAAACTAAGATTTAAGTGATTCATAAACCTTTGCGGTTTTAGGCATATTAATTATTAGCTTGCGGTGGAACCAAACAAGAGTAAAAAAATACAAGCTCGACTTCACTTTATCGTGAGAAAATACAGAGCATGATTGAAGTGCGTGACTGCAAAAATTTACGTTATATAATAATTTAATAAAGCAAAGGTTTAGGTGTTCAGTGTGTACTTATTAAATTTTGTATCGTAACAAGATACGACTGATACAAGACTTGCAGCATGAGAGGGAGTATTAGCCATTAAGAATTACGATGTTAGTCGTACTCGTACTATACCATATTATTCTTACTCGTACTATACCATATTATTCTAGTAGTATTTCTGTTCATTTCATTTGAAACCATTTTGGTCTTATCGTATATATCCCTAGGATTTTACATATTTGATACAATATCATATCTCTAGCTTATAATCATTTAACATAGTGTAATCTTTATCAGAAACCAGATTTAAATAGAACCTATGTGTTCTACACAAAATAAAAGTTTCGAACTCCGCAATACGCAATTTGGATAAAATCTGAACCAAAAATGCACCAGAAAAAAGTAACCATGCGGGGGTCAGGCAGTTTTTGCAATTTGATGAACACCCCTACAAACTGGAAACAAGCCCGTATTTTTATAAATGCAATTCTTATAAGCATAAAAAATATATATATGTGGGCTTTAGAAAAGCCAAAAAGGAAAGGCCACCGTGACTAAGGGGTGCCCTAATGTCCCATAAAAGGTTGACATGAACATATAAGTCTCTGAGATTATATTTTAAAAGACGGCAAATCACCCACCACACAGCCCAAAGAACCTAACTGTGTTTAACTCAACATCTCCAATAAACCTTAAATTTATATGTATGCAAAGTGAAAACCATCTATGCTATATACCTTCTCTGATTACAAGGTACAGGTGTTGCAAAATTTTGGGTTACATATTGCAGCAAATTGCAGGGGTTATTAAAATTTGTTTCACACCTGAAGCAACATATAATATGTGTGGCACACCATCAAGTAGTGATAGGTATGGCAATCAGGTCGGATATGGAATAATCCAAACCCAACCCTTTTTACCATTCCCGAACCCAATACGTACCCAAAAAATCCGAAACTTTTTTGGATTGGATTTGGATAAATCCGAAACCCAAAAATTTAAATCCAATTATTCAAGCAAGCATTGTTTTCAAAAAAGTTTACAATCATCTGAATTTGATTTGAACTCTTAAATGACTATTCAAGTATATGACAATTTAGTGCAATTTAGTGCAGAGCTAAATAGTATTTCTATTTGTTTCCTTTTTTTCTATTATTAAGAATTAAAAACTGAAAATATGTCCTGTAAATTAAATCTAATATAGTAATATGTTATATATGATAAAATATATATTCTTATATACATATATCATATATAAAAAAAATAAACATATGTTCAAGTTTGTTTATTGGGTTTCGGGCTCGGATCAGATTTCAGTTATGTATACCATAAATCCAAATCCAAATCCATATCCATATCCAAAAAAATTCAGATCTAAAACATAAATCATTATCCAAATCCTAAAAATCGTGTCGATAAAACCAAATTTTGGATTTCAGATCGGGTATCCATCTGATCGAATAGATTTGCCATCCCCATCATGAAGGTTTATTACAGTCATCATTGAAATATCTCAGATTCAATTTTATTTAACAACAATCCATTTAAGGTAGATCCTATATTTTCTACCGAATCTAAATCTTATTATAAAAAGATTCTACAGAGCTCTATTTGCTCTATTCCACTCGATGATCAGTAAAATATCTGAATCCGAGAAGGATGAAAGACGATTGTTAAGAATAAAAGGGTTGAAAACAGGGATAAAACATATCCCCACATAGACATTATTAAATGCTGACACATATAAATTATCGTCAATCCATAATATTTAACTCTGCCAAATGACATATGAAGATTACAACTATTTAAACAGAAATCCTAAAACATGGAGAATAAGTAAAATACTAGATAAAAGAAAATGTATGCAAAGAACTAATACCTAACACTTCTATATCTAAATTGTACAATCTCATACTCATAAAATACAGATATTAAGTAAGAATACACTTATATATAAATAATTTTATAATTATAATATAATTAACAGGTACTTAAATTAAATTGTTTCCAGTGGAGCACTAAAGTAGAAATTGGATATCTAGCCATTTGAGATCTTGCTAAAATTGAGGGACTACACCAACTGAGAACTCCAGTTAGTGTTACACAATTTTCGCAAAAATATGATCAACTCGAGTATTAACTTAGACCGGAGATGCATATTAGAAAAAGATAATATTAAGAAATTTAGGCATAGTGAACATCAGAACACCTCAGCAAATGAGGAAAGAGGTAACCTCTCTGGTAATTTGAAATCCTACTATGTAATTGAAGAAGCAAACACCAGAGACTACAGGTACTTTGGTAAACATGATGTACAAAACTATGAGTAACACACATATTAGCTCAACTAGATTTGTCACTCCAGTTGAAAATAAAAAACGAAAAGGTGATGAATGTAAACCAAAGATGATATTGCACATACCAGAAGTGACCATCGATTTGGTTCCCGCATGATAAATGGAAATACTTCTGAAGGATGCATAGTGTCAGAAAGCAAAAAGTGATCTATTGCTTCTTCAAAATGCAAGTCAAATAGCAGGAGAAATCCCAGCTGGGCCTGGACAAAGGACAACATTTCATTTGTCATTTCACCTTCACCTTGAAGCTCCTCAGCTAAGGAGATGGCTTCCTTATAGTTTTTCTTTCGCAGGAGGTCTTTAATTTGTTCTTCGGAAGGAACTTTACTATAGCAAACAACCTGAAACACGACAAAATATGATAAGTTCTAATAAATTTATAATGTTAGATTGCACTTACATTTATTTTGTGCTAATAGTCACAAACTAGGGCCACAGAAATGCTTGTGCCATGTGAATCTCTCTATGTTCAGCTAAAAAGTACTATATTGCCTTAAATTCGGCAAAAAAAATAAATATCTGATACACAAGACAAGGTGCCAGATAAAACTCTACAGCTAAAATGTATGAAAATTATGTTACATGTAAACGTAGTTCTGAGGCTGAGGCAAGATATATTAAAAAAAAATATTATGACTTTAGTCTATATTTAGGTATTTCACGACCACAGTCCACAGTGATTGTTCTGCAGTTCAATCATCCATAACTGTCACGGTTTATTATTATTATTATTATTATTATTATTATTATTATTATTATTATTATTATTATTATTATTATTATTATTATTATTATTATTATTATAATATATATATCCCCTGCATCATCACCAGAGTAATGATCAATTACAAGGTTCACGTACCTTGGAGTGTATTGCTGTAGCAACAAGTTCACTGCTGCCATCATCATCATCTGCTATTACAACCGGGGGAATTCCTTCCCCGCCAAGCGAAATTGTCTGCATACGGCACCCAGACCTTTTGTGATACAAGTCCATCTCGTCATTCTTAATGACAACCACATATCTGCCCATCTCCCCAACAGAATCAGGAGCATAACGGAACACCAAACTTCCCCCGACCGGCTGTCCTTGACTATCAACCAAAACCCCGACATTATCAACCAACAAAAGCAACTTCCACTCTTTCCTCAACAACTTAATCCGCGGAGGACTAGATATCGGATCAGGCAACGTAAACAACAAATCACATTTCCCCGAAACACAAGAATACAAATAATACCCACTAAAATTCCCAACAACAATACAATCGTCAACCCAAACAATCGTCTTAACCATCTCCACACACTGCATTTCCTTCAAAACAACCACACTCTCACTCGAATCATACCCAATCAACATCAACACCTTCCCACACACAACCGCAAACACACAACTCCGTTCCACATCCAAAACCCCTCCTTCCTTCCCACCCCCATTCGACCTAAAATTCCCCAATTTCCGCAACAACCTCGACCCGCCCGACCTCTCCAACTCCTCCAAATCACTACACTCCCTCTCCCCACTCATCACCCTTTTCCCAACAACACTAACCCCTTTCAAAGAACTCAACTTCTTAACCGCCTCGACAAAATTAAAGTCTACGAAATACAAAAACCCGTCCGAAACAACTAAAAGTCTCTTAACTTCCTCAATCACATGAATTGAGTCAATTGGGGCAGTACTAACTTTAACATACTTGATCAATTTAACATTCTTAAGCTTAGAATCACTGATTTGATTAGAATCGAGGGAGAGTAAGAGGAGATTACCTGAAACGGTGCCGGCGTAAATTAGGGTTTGAGGATCGGAGAGAGACGAGATAGCGAGAGATTTGATAAAAGAGGAGGGAGAAGATGTGGATGGGCCTTTGAAATGTGCGAATGGTTCGATTACTGTTGTGGAGTTTGGCGGGTCGGGTTTTGCCATTGATGTGGACTTTGAGTTAACCACCATTGAACAATTAGGACTCAAAGAGGTATCTGTGCGTGCAGAGGTGGCGGTGTATGTATAGCTTAGTCATTGGAGTTTGAGCAAAACAAACAAAAAGCACTGCTTTTGTTGTTACATAAATTGACCCGTTTTTCAAAATTCTTCATGATATATGTACGAAGAAAACAGTTTTAAAATGAAAATTAAAAAATTAGCCCAGCCCAGCCCATAAAGAAATGCCCTTTATATTTGCCCCGTAAATTAAAATTAAAAATCAGTTATACAAAACACAAATGCCTTCATCATCGTCTCCAACAAAATCAACGGAAATAGTCACTAAAATTAACCATCAAAGCCCGAGTTCTCAAATATATTCAGTCAATTTCAACATTATTTATTCGTATACCTTCAAAACACGAGTTCAACAGTGTTATACATAAAAACTTAGGGTATATTTATTGTTAGGGTTCGTGAGCTTCGAGTGTCGAGTCTCGATTTGACTGCTCTTATATTTCGTGACTCGATCTGCCTTAACAAGATGCCTACATACCTTGTTGTATGCCAACGATCAAGTCAAAAACGTAGTTCTGATTTGTGGGGTGAGACCCCTTATATAGGCATGAAATATCTTGGAATTAGATTAGAATTAGGAGACTTGGTGGACAAGTCTCAGATTTAGAGTGGACTTTGGAGTCCTATAATGCAGGAAATTGAATCCTTATCCTATGAGATTTCTTGGAAGCCAATCTCCAAGGAATTGTGTCCTTATTTGGACTTTACTTATCAGCTGATTTTTTCCATATTAATTAATAACGAAATTAATTAATATTCAGGGTTTTGGACCCTTTATAATGGGCATTATTGTTGGCACAACCTGAGCATAATTAATTGCGCAATCAGTGTTTATTTTTCTCCCTATCATTTGCCCCCCAACTTCCGAGAAATCGTAAAAGATTTCGTGGGAGTTAAATTCATTTAATCCCTTACAAGGTATCATTTTTGCGTAAAGTGTGGAGCGACCTACATATTTACAACAATTTGCCTTGTACGTGGCTTCAGGGTATTTTTGAAACCTCCCTATTATTTTCCTTACCTTATTCCTATTTTTCAGGAATTTTCTGGTATTTTTCCTTAATTTACAGGAATTTTCCCTTAATTTCTGAAATTTTCCTTAATTTACAGGAATTTTCCTTAATTTACAGGAATGTTCCCTTAATTTCTGAAATTTTCCTAAATTTATCTGAAAATACTTAATTTTTCTGAAATTTTCTTGAATTTTTCTAGAATTTATTTCAGAAATTCTTATTTTTCTGAATTTCCCAGAAAATTTTCCATCTTTTTTTATTTTCTTTCTCTCTCTTTTTTTTTATATATATAATTTCGACCAGGAATCCATTCGACCAGGATCTTGGTCGAATTATGGTCCCATAGTGTCTGGTCGAAGCTATTTTGGATCAGGACGATTCGATCAGGGTCCTGACCGAAATCAGGATCCTGACCGAATTCGATCAGGACCTCGAGTTGACCCCTGTGCTTCTAACCGAATTAGGGCCCTATATTTTCTGGTCGTGACTAATTTCGGTCAGGGTGCCGATCGGCACGGGGTGTGGACCTGTGCGGATTGGCACGACGGCGGGGCTTTGGATTCGATCGAATTCCAAATCGATATTCGGTCAGGGCGATTGGATCAGAATTCCTGATCGACATTCGGTCAGGATTTAATACGAAATTATTTTCCGACCGAATTAAGGTCCAATAATTCCTGCTCGTTGAATTTTCGATCAAGATCATTCGATCAGAATTCCTGACCAAAATTAAGTCAGGATTTTGATTTTTGACCTAATTTTTTGATTGATTTTTTTTGTGCTGGGCCTTTCATCCATGGGCCTTTTACTGGGCTTTGTTGATGGGATCTTCCTTTGGCCCAACTTTATTTGGGCTTTTTCAAGAACGTTCCGGAATTTTCTTTATAAATGCATTTATCTTGTTATTTTTATTTTACTCTCTTTTAGGAGAATATGGAAGGTTCCAGAATTGGGCATGTTGGGCTTTCCTTTCTCTGAAACTTTCTAAACTATGGGCCCTTATCCTGGGCTACTAATTGGGCCTGTTGGGCCTTTCTTTCTGATCCTTTTTACATAGCCTTTTATCCAGAACTATCCAGAATATTCTGGAGTATTCTTAGATAATAATTTCGTAATTACTTTCTATTTATTTTTTACTTTCTAAGAATGTTCTGGAATATTCTAGAACTGGACCCAAGCCTTTGGGCTAGGCTTTTAACCGGTTGTAACCGGTTAATATCCCCTTTTTACCGGCCCATTTACCGACTAGGGGGACTATATAATGGGGGAGAGTGAAGTGAGATTTCACAACTCACTTTCTCATTTCTCACTTCAAAAACTCTCCTCCCCTCTTTCACCCTCTAAAAATTTTCTGGTAGAGCAAGCCATTTTCGGCTTCCTTCCTCCTCCTACATTCAGCCTCAAGCTTCGACTCAACCTTCACTAATGGCAGATTAGAGCTCATAAAAGGCAGTGAAGATTGCTTCAGCTTCCAAGCGAGGTAACGAAATTGAAATTCGTTCTTCTTATATATCGTTGATAGAAATGATTAACATTAGGGGAGACGAATACCCGTCCAATGCTCACTTAGATTCCTTTGATTATTGCAACAAAGGGTATAAGGCAGATGCTATTAACAAACTTAACACGACTTATAACATTCATCCTTCCCTTAGGATAGTTCCTGCTGAAGGTGGTGATTTATGCCACTAGAAGCCTGACACTTTATTTGATTATGTTGACGCCTTTACCGCGGGGATAAGGTTTCCTTTTCATGAGTTCATTCCTAGATTATTAGCTGATTTGCAAATTAATCATTGCCAACTTCCCCCAAATGCCTGGAGGAATATCCTTTATTTCATGGTTTTGTGTCTTAGGAGTGGTTTTCCCCTTTCTGTAGCTGTGTTTAGGAAAATATTTCAATGCTATAATAGTGCTCGATTGGGTTTATATTAGTCAACGACCCAAGTCTCCATAAATCAACAGAAATAATCACTAAAATCAACCATCAAAACCCGAGTTATCACATATATTTAGTCAATTTCAACATTATTTCTTCGTATACCTTCAAAACATGAGTTCAACGGTGTTATGGATAAAAACTTAGGGTGTATTTATTTCTAGGATTCGTGAGCTTCAAGGCTCGATTTGACTGCTCTTGTGTTTCATGACTCGATCTGCCTTAACAAAATCCCTAAATACCTTGCTGTATGCCAATGATCAAGTCAAAAATATAGTTCTGATTTGTGCGGTGAGACCTCTTATATAGGCATGGAATATCTTGGAATTAGATTAGGGTTAGGAGATTTGGGGGACAAGTCTCAGATTTAGAGTGGACTTTGGAGTCCTATAATGCACGAAATCGAATCCTTATCCTACGAGATTTCTTGGAGGCCAATATCCAAGGAATTGTGTCCTTATTTGGACTTTACTTATCAGCTGATTTTTCCCATGTTAATTAATTACGAAATTAATTAATATTCAGGGTTTTGAGCCCTTTATAATGGGCTTTACTGTTGGCCCAACCAGGGCATAATTAATGCGATATTAATTGTGCAACCAGGGTTTATTTTTCTCCCTATCATTTGCCCCCAACTTCCGGGAAATCGTAAAAGATTTCACGGAAGTTAAGTTCATTTAATCCTTTACAGGGTATCTTTTTTACGTAAAGTGTGGAGCGACCTACACATTTACAACGATTTACCTTGTAAGTGGCTTTTGGGTATTTTTGGAACCTTCCTATTATTTTTCTTACCTTATTCCTATTTTTTAGGAATTTTCTGGTATTTTTCCTTAATTTATAGGAATTTTCCCTAAATTTCTGGAATTTTCCTTAATTTACAGGAATTTTACTTAATTTACAGGAATTTTCCCTTAATTTCTCAGAAAATACTTAATTTTCTGAAATTTTCTTGAATTTTTCTGGAAATTATTTCAGAAGTTCTTATTTTTCTGAATTTCCCAGAAAATTTTCCATCTTTCTTTCTTTTCTTTCTTTTTTTCTCTTTTTTATATATAATTTCGACCAGGAATCCATTCGACCAAGATCCTGGTCGAATTATCATCCCATAGTGTTTGGTCGAAGCTATTTTCGGTCAGGACGATTCGATTAGGATCCTGACCGAATTTGGTCTGGACCTCGAGTTGACCCTGTGCTTATGACTGAATTAGGGCCCTATATTTTCTGGTCGTGACTAATTTCGGTCAGGGTGATTCGATCAGAATTCCTGATCGAAATTCGGTTAGGGCGATTTGATCAGAATTCTTGATCGACATTCGGTCAGGATTTAATATGAAATTATTTTTTGACCGAATTAAGGTCCAATAATTTTTGCTCGTTGAATTTTCGATCAGGATCATTCGATCAGAATTCTTGACCGAAATTAGGTCAGAATTTTAATTCTTGACCCAATTTTTTGATTGATTTTTTTTTGGTGTTGGGCCTTTCATTCATGGGCCTTTTACTGGGCTTTGTTGTTGGGCTCTTCCTTTGGCCCAACTTTACTTGGGTTGTTCAAGAACGTTCCAGAATTTTCTTTATAAATGCATTTATCTTATTATTTTTATTTTACTCTCTTTTAGGAAAATATGGAAGGTTCCAAAATTGGACTTGTTGGGCTTTCCTTTCTGATAGGGAATAAATAAATCCTGATTATGTGGTTAAAGTTGCATTAATTACACATGACTTGGGCCTTGGAGCCCAATAAGAAGATGTATGACATTCAGACCAAAAAGGTTAACACATTGATCAGACCTGATGGACCAGATCAGGCCTGATGGAACAAAGAAGGCCCAAAACCCTGAATATTAATTAATTTCGTAATTAAATAATAAGGGAGAAAAACGGCTATTAAGATAAGTCCTAGTGGAGATATAAATCCTTGTAGATTATCCTCCAAGGAACCCGGTAGGATAAGGAATCAGCTTCCTACATCCTAGGACTCCAAAGTTCATTCTAATTCTGAGACTTGCTCACCTAGTCTCCTAACCCAAGTCCAATTCAAGGACTCCTAACATCTATATAAGGGGCCTCACCCCACAAATCAGAACTACATTTTTTGACTTGATCCTTGGCAATCAGCAAGGTACATAGGCATCTTGTTAGGGCAGATTGTATCACGAAACACAAGAGCAGTCAAATCGAGCCTCGAAGCTCACGTTCCTTAGTAATAAATACAGCAGTTATATACCTTAGTTTTTAATCCATAACATTTGGCGGGGCAACTGAACCTCACCCACAAGGGACTATTCCCTCGGCTACTCAGGGGATGAATTCCCAACTTCAACAACTATATACACCTGTGAATTCTCGACCCATTGGGTACGAATATTCAACTGTTGTAACCACTAACCCCCCTTATGGGATGCCCCTTTACCCCGAGATTGGAGGAAGTGGATATGTCGGACGGAGTGAAGCACGAGGGCGATCGCCCCCTACATACGAGGTTTGGCTCCTATCCCTGAGGATCAGGAATTTCTGGTCCTTACACTGAGAGAGACTCTGAATCTTCGAATGATGAAGTGGCCCCAAGAAGGAGATGTGCTGGCAAAGAGCCGATGGCTGATGGTAGCCAACATCCTAGGAGCACCCAAGGGACGAATCCCCAAGAAGTGCAGGAAATGATCAAGGCTCCGAGGCTGAGATTCAAAGGCTGAAGCGCGACTTGGAGGCGCACCAGACCACCAGACCCCCACTACCTCCTAGGGGGAGACATCCTCCTCCTATCATAGACCTGGATGGTCCAATACAGAGAAGGGTTGTTGTCCCAAGGGCTGATCCAAGCAATCTCCTTCCCCTTGGAGATCCTGGTGATTCTACTCCGCCATTCACTGAAGAGATAATGAATGCCCATATCTCAAGAAAGTTCAAGATGCCCACTATCAAAGCTTATGATGGCACGGGAGATCCCGCTAATCATGTTAGGACATTCTCTAATATACTGTTGTTGCAGCCCGTGAATGACGCTATTAAGTGTCGGGCCTTTTCTCAAACCCTGTCGGGTATGGCTCAAAGATGGTATAGTCATTTGCCCCCGAACTCTATTGGGTCCTTTAGAGAATTAAGTTAGGCTTTTATTAAGCAGTTCATCAGCGGGAGGGTGCATGAGAAAAGTTCAGCATCCCTCATGAGCATTGTACAGGGAGCAAAGGAATCCTTGAGAGAATACCTGAATCATTTCACAAAGGAGGCTTTAAAAGTCCCGGACCTTGATGACAAGGTAGCCATGATAGCACTGCAACAGGGAACTAGGGATGAATTCTTCAAAATGTCCTTGGCCAAACACCCCCCTGAAAGCATGTTGCAGCTCCAAGATAGGGTCGGGAAGTACATCAAGGTGGAAGAGAGCATGAGGAAGACCGTAGTGAGTAATGAGCCCGCTGGAGGCAAGAAGCGGAAAACTGACCTGGAATATATCGCTAAGGACAAGTATCCTAGAACTGAGCAAAACCCTGATTCAACCCCCAAGAAGGGAGGACCTGGGCAAAAGTTCACTGAATACGCTAAGCTGAATGCTCCTAGAAGCCAGATCTTGATGGAAATCGAGAAGGATCGAGATGTTTGTTGGCCTAAACCTTTGAAGGCTGATCCTGCCAAGCTAGATAAGAGCAAGTATTGAAGATTTCATAAAGATGTTGGTCATAACACCGATGAGTGTAGACAACTGAAAGATGAAATTGAGTTCCTCATTCGAAAAGGAAGATTAAACAAATATACTGGAGAAGGAGGGGATAGGAATAATAATGGAAGAAAGAACTTTGAAGATCGTAGGAGGGACCAAGTGATGGGATTTATGCATACACGGAAGCGTGGATTACAATTAAAATGCATAAAACCCCCATATAATCGTATACAATTCGTGAATAAATTGAGGGATCGATTACTAACCTTTAAAAGCAATCCAAGAATGATGAGTGGAGATCCCTAGCAGCTGCTTCTCAAGTGTGAAGCACTCCACCGATATCCACCAAAAGATCGAAGTAATGGAGGGAGGAAGAGGTTGAGAGAATTAGGGATGCCTCCTTTTTCTTTTATTCTTGAAAATTAGGGTTTTCTTTTGGGTGAGGCAAATCGGGTTTATAATAGTATATTTATAGGCAAAAATTTCAGCTGAAATTTTTCCCATAAAATATTATAACCCTTTATTTGATTATTCTCATTAACAAATTTTTCCCATAAAATATTATAACCCTTTATTTGATTATTCTCATTAACCAATTAACTAATAATTGAAACACCTTTTAAGCATTAATCTTTTTTCTAAAAATTTTAGAAAATAATTCTCTCACTTGATTTATTTCCAAAAGTTAAATTCTTAATTAATAATATTAAGACTTTTCTTAATTAATTAAATCTCATTTAATCAATTATTAAATTTGCTAATTAATTATTTATTTCATAAATAAATAATTACCAGCCATTATTAATTAATTTATCCACCATTAAATCATTCTCTTTTATGGTGTGACCCTGTAGGTTCAATATTAAGCCGGTAGTAGAAATAAATAATAATAAAACTATTTTATCATTATTTATATAAATTCTCTAATTCACTAAATATGACTAATTAATAAATTAATCATATTTATTCTACATCGTGAGGGATACTTCTCAGCATATCGCGACTATCCGAATAATACGAATTCACTGCTTAGAATACCAAGAACCTATTCAGTGAATAGTTACCGTAAAATCAATTCCTACTACCCTGCAATATCCTGATTAAATACAAGGCATGGAACTCGTGTCAAGCCTATCTTATTTAATCATATGCTTTCCCATTCACTATGCTTAGTTCTAATTAATGTGAATTAGAAACTCCTTTCTAATTTCATTCACTCTGGCCAGAGATTCCTGAACTAGCATAAGTGGATCAGCATAGAACATTTTCTTCCTTCACTGGAAGGGGTAGATCCTTTATTGATCATACACTATCTTCGTGTACAAATTCCTACACCAAGTAGAGCCCTTATTATTGTCCCTAGAGACTAAGAACTAAACCAAAGTATAGTTCGGTGTACACAAGATGACTATGATGACCTCAAGTCTAAGGATACTTGTACAACTATCACTATGTGAACATCTGCTGACACGTGTGTGAACTCCATCAGTTGTTCAGCTGTGCGAGTCATGTTCAGTGAACTTATTCTATAATAAGCACCTACATACTAGCTATAGTGTCACCACACAAATGTCTATGAGAACAGACATCCTTCATAATGAAGCAAGCATAGTATGTACCGATCTTTACGGATTACTAATTACCAGTTAGTAATCCTACGAACAGGAACTATTTAAGTTCAGAGTTTTCATCTTTTAGATCTCATTATTATGAACTCATCATAATCCATAAAAATCTTTACTCTAAACTATAGTATATCTTATTTAAACACTTAAATAGATAAAGCCCGTAATAAAACAAAATAAGTCTTTTATTAATATAATTGAAATCAAAACAGATTACATAAAAGTTATTCCTAAATCATCATACATGATTAGACTTAGGACACATCTCTTTCAATCTCCCACTTGTACTAAAGCCAATCACTCTGGTATCTAATACCCATCTTGTCTTTATGACGATCAAAGTGACTTTGAGAAAGTGGCTTTGTTAAAGGGTCTGCTATGTTGTTATGTGCGTCAACTCTCTTGACATTGACATCTCATCTTTCAACAATCTCCCTAATCAGATGAAAGCGCCGCAGGACATGCTTGGAATTCTTATGATATCTTGGTTCCTTAGCTTGTGCTATTGCCGTATTGTTGTCACAATACAACACTATTGGCTCTTTTATGCTAGGAACAACTCCCAACTCAGAAATAAATTTCTTTATCCAAAAAGCTTCTTTTGAAGCTTCACTTGCAGCTATATACTCTGCTTTCGCTGTGGAGTCAGTCGTCGTTGACTATTTGGAACTCTTCCAACTAATTGCCCCACCATTTAGGGTAAACACATACCCTGACATGGATTTACTATCATCTATTTCTCACTGAAAACTATACTCTGTATACCCCTCTATTTTCAACTCAGAACCATCATAAACAAGAAAAATTTCCTTAGTCCTTCTCAAGTACTTCAGGATGTTTTTCACCCCTTTCCAGTGTTCTTCACCTGGATCGGACTGAAATCTGTTTGTCACACTAAGTGAGTGAGCAACATCAGGACGAGTACATAACATCGCGTACATGATAGATCCTATTGCAGAAGCATAAGGAATCCTACTCATACGCTCTCTCTCCTCATATGTCTTTGGAAACATTTTCTTGGAAAGTGAAACTTCATGGCTCATGGGAATGAGTCCTCTCTTGGAGTTTTCCATGCTATATCTCTTTAGCACTTTTTTGATGTATTTACTTTGGGTCAAGCCTAACATTCTCTTTGATCTATCTCTATAGATCTGCATTCCAAGAATGTAAGATGCCTCTCCCAAGTCCTTCATCGTGAAGTTCTTAGATAACCACACTTTGACTGATTGAAGCATCGGTATATCATTCCCAATGAGAAGTATGTCGTCCACATACAGTATTACGAATGTTACCGCGCTCCCACTAACCTTCTTGTAGATGCATGGTTCATCCATATTTTTAATGAAATCAAAATCTTTGATTGTCTCATCAAAAACGGGTGTTTCATGTTCGAGAAGCTTGCCTCAGTCCATATATGGATCGATTCAGTTTACAAACTAGATGCTCATTTCCTTTAAAAACAAATCCTTCTGGTTGTGTCATATACACATCCTCTTCAAGTTTCCCATTGAGGAAGGCCGTTTTTACGTCCATTTTCCAGATCTCATAGTCATAGTAAGCCGCAATCGCAAGCAAAATCCGAATGGATTTAAGCAAGGCTATCGGCGAATAGGTTTCATCAAAGTCAATCCCTTGTCTTTGTTTAAATCCTTTTGCCACTAGCCTAGCCTTATAGGTCTCCACCTGGCCATCTGCTCCAATCTTTCTCTTATATACCCACTTGTACCCAATAGGCTTTACACCTTTAGGCGCCTCAACCAGAGTCCACACTTGGTTGGCATACATGGAGTCCATTTCGAATTTCATGGCACTCTGCCATTTCTCTGAGTCATCACAACTCATAGCCTCATCATAGGTCATAGGGTCTTCTCCATCAATAAGTGACAAGTCATTGTCATTCTCAATGACAAGGCCATAATACCTCTCAGGTTGACGAGATACCCTATTTGACCTACGTACAGGCTGTTCTACAGAAGGTTGTACTTTGTGAATAGGTACTTCCTCTTTAACCATTGTAGGTTGTGCTTCTTGAACTTCATTAAGTTCAACCTTGCTCCCACTGTTCCCTTCCAGGATAAACTGTTTCTCCAAGAAGGTCGCGTGTCTGGAAATAAACACCCTTTGTTCGGTGTAAAAGTAATATCCTAAAGTCTCTTTTGGATATCCCACAAACTTACATTTTACGGATCTTGATTCCAGCTTTTCAGGTTCAACTTTCTTGACAAAAGCTGGACATCCCCAAATCTTAATGTGTTTAAGACTTGGCTTCCTTCTTCTCTATATCTCATATGGAGTTTTCAGAACAGATTTAGAAGGTACCTTGTTCAGTAAATATGCTGAAGTTTCTAAGGCATAATCCCAAAGGGATACTGGAAGATCTGTATAGCTCATCATGGACCGAACCATGTCCAACAAAGTCCGGTTCCTCCTTTTAGAAACTTCGTTCAATTGTGAAGTTGCAGGAGGTGTCCATTGTGATAGTATATCGTTTTCTTTGAGATGATTTAGAAACTCCCCACTTAAGTATTCACCTCCTCGATCTGATCGAAGAACTTTAATACTCATTTTGGTTTGTTTCTCTGCTTCATATCTGTACTCTTTGAACTTTTCAAAAGCTTCAGACTTGTGTTTTATTAAATACACATATCCAAACCTGGATTTTGAAAGAGATATGTCATAAATCCAATCATGTATGAAGATTTAGGAATAACTTTTATGTAATCTGTTTTGATTTCATTGATATTAATAAAAGACTTGTTTTGTTTTTATTACGGGCTCTATCTATTTAAATGTTTAAATAAGATATACCACAGTTTAGAGTAAATCTTTATATGAATTGTGATGAGATCATAATAATGAGACCTAAAAGATGATAACTCTAAACTTAAATAGTTCCTGGTCGTAGGATTACTAACTGGTAATTAATAATCCACAAAGATCGGTACATACTATGCTTGCTTTATTATGAATGATGTATGTTCTCATAGACATTTGTGTGGTGACACTATAGCTAGTATGTAGGTGCTTATTATAGAATAAGTTCACTGAACATGACTCACACAGCTGAACAAGTGATGGAGTTCACTCACGTGTCAGTAGTTGTTCACATAGTGATAGTTGTACAAGTATCCTTAGACTTGAGGTCATCATAGTCATCTTGTGTACACTGATCTATGCTTTGGTTTAGTTCTTAGTCTCAAGGGACAATTATAAGGGCTCTACTGGGTATAGGAATTTGTACACGAAGATAGTGTATGATCAATAAAGGATCTACCCCTTCCAGTGTAGGAATAGAATGTTCAATGCTGATCCACTTATGTTAGTTCAGGAATCTCTGGCCAGAGTGAATGAAATTAGAAAGGAGTTTCTAATTTACATTAAATATAACTAAGCATAGTGAATGGGAAAGCAAGTGATTAAATAAGATAGGCTTGACACAAGTTCCATGCCTTGTATTTAATCGTGACATTGCAGGGTGGAAGGAATTAATTGTACGGTAACTACTCATTGAATAGGTTCTTGGTATTCTAAGCAGTGAATTCGTATTATCCGGATAGTCGCAATATGCTGAGAAGTATCCCTCACGATGTAGAATAAATATGATTAATTAATAAATCATATTTAATGAATTAGAGAATTTATATAAATAATGATAAAATAGTTTTATTATTATTTATTTCTACTACCGGCTTAATATTGAACCTACATGGTCACACCATAAAAGAGAATGATTTAATGGTAGAGGAATTAATTAATAATGGTTGATAATTATTTATTTATGAAATAAATAATTAATTGGCAAATTTAATAATTGATTAAATGAGATTTAATTGATTATAAATTAATTAAGAAAAGGTTCTTAATATTATTAATTAAGAATTTAATTTTTGGAAATTAAATCAAGTGAGAGAATTATTTCTAAAGAGTTTAGAAAAAGGATTAATAATTAAAAGGTGTTTTAATTATTAGTGAGAATAATAATGGGTTAATAATAATAATATTTTATGGGAAAACTTTCAGCTGAAAATTTTGCCTATAAATATACTATTATAAATCCTATTTTTGCTTCAACTAAAAAGATTTACAAAACCCTAATTCTCTCCATCTCCTCCTCCTTCATTACATCATTTTCTTGGTGGATACCGGTGGAGTGCTTCACACTTGAGAAGCAGCTGCTAAGGATCTCCGTTCATCGTTCTTGGATCGCTATTAAAGACCTCCATCTTTCCATTAACGTAAAGCTTCTTAAGGTAAACATACTGAACTACGAATTAAATATTATTTTTTTCGCATGGATCCTGCGGAGGGTTTCGGTTTTTTTAAGATTAAATTTACGTTTTCACTGCGTTTATGTGCTAAAAACCCTTCAGATTTATCATCCGTAAAAGTAATGAAGTATGAAAATCCTCCCATAGATTGTGTTGACATTGGTCCACATACATCTGTGTGTACCAAGCCTAACACGTCTGCAGCTCTCTCTCCATGTCCAGTAAATGGAGATTTGGTCATCTTACCCATGAGACAAGAGTCACATACCGGATATGATTCAAAATCAAATGGTTCAAGTAACCCATCCTAGTGTAATGAGCGTAATCTTTTCTCACTAATATGACCTAGCCTACAGTGCCATAAATAGGTCAGATTTTCATCATCTCGTTTTCTTTTATTAGTTTGTTCAATCTGAAGTAAATCATTTCCTAAGTCGCATACATACAAACCATTATTTAAAGTACCACATCCATAAAGAACATTATCTCTAAGAATAGAACATTCATTATTCTTAATAATAAATGAAAAACCATCCAAATCCAACATAGGAATAGAAACAATATTCCTCACAATAGAGGGAACGTAATAACAATTATTCAAAATAATAGTCTTGCCCGTAGGCATATGTAAACTAAATGATCCTACAGATATAGCGGCAACCCTTGCTCCATTGCCCATACGTAGAATCACCTCATCTTCTTCAAGAGTCCTACTTCCCTTTAGTCCCTATAACGAATTGCAAATATGAGAACCACAGGCGGTATCTAATACCCAATTAGAAATTTAACTTAGTGACATATTAACTTCGATCATGAACATACCTGAATCAGAAGGGGTAGTCTCACTAGCCTTCTTCTTTTTCAACTTTGCAAGATAAGCCTTGCAGTTTCTCTTCCAGTGACCCACCTTGTTACAGTGGAAGCAAACAACATTGCTTTTGGGGTCTACTTTAGCCTTTGATGGAGTAGGCTTACTCTCACCAATCTTCTTCTTTTTCTTGGGAAAGGTCCTCTTCCTTTTCTTGGAAGTTGAGCCTTCTCCAATAAGAAGAACAGAACTCTTCTTCGAAGGAAAATTCGACTCAGCAGTTTTTAACATGTTATGAAGTTCAGGCAAGCTGACATCCATCTTATTCATGTGAAAGTTCACAACAAACTGCGAGAATGAATCTGGAAGTGATTGCAAGACCAAGTCTTGGCTCAGCTCCCCATCCATGGCAAAACCAAGTTGTCCAAGACGTTCAATCAAATTGATCATCTTAAGTACATGGTCATTCAAAGATGATCCCTCAGACATCCTACAACTGAACAGCTCCTTCGATATATCATATCGAGCTGTCCTCCCTGCCACATCATACAACTCTTGTAGATGCGCTAGGATAGTGTGAGCATCCATATGCTCATGCTGCTTCTGTAGCTTAATGTTCATGGAAGCTAGCATGATACATTGAGCAACATTTGCATCATCTATCCACTTACGATACACAACATGTTCATCATTATGTGAATCGTCAGCAGGTTCAGCAGGCTTAGGTGAGTCAAGCACATATTCCAGCTTCTCAACCCTGAGAACAATTCTCAAGTTTCGAAGCCAGTCAGCAAAATTAGGACCAGTCAATTTGTGAGCATCTAGTATGCTCCGGAGTGATAGTGCAGAAGACATAACGTATATAGTGAATCTGTAAATGATAAACACATAACAACACTTAGCAAATATTCAATTTCATTTCAAAACACCATATAAATCGGGTCTTTATTCATAAGTGGCTCCCACTAGTTTATCTAATTTATACAACCCCCTAAATGTATAACTAAGCATTCATAACACTAGTGAGAATAAGGATCCTATTTTCCATTACATCACCTCGGCTGTAGCACGAAACGCAATGTGATGTTCTATAGGTAGAAAAATCTTGTCAATTACATCTCATGTTATTCCCTATAATATTTTAGCCTCTTGAATCATTGAGTCTCGGATGTAGCACGACTCACTCAATATTTTAAGTCAAGTCAAACCCAACATCTTGTATAATTAAATTAGACTTTCAATAGCCCAAGGCTGTGGCACGTAACGACCATTGGAACCCAATTTATCATATACATCTCATGTGATAGAAAATCATCTTTTAATCTCAAAATAAAGCCCTCGTCTTTAGCACGAAACGACAATGTCTCAAAATAAGAACTCTATTTTCTATTATGTTGGAAGGCTCTGACCGACACAATCCCGTTATGTCATTGGCCAATTTACTACTTGATATTATTTTATGAGGGATTATATTATGTTACAACCATAATCATATTATAAAGAGATTCTTCCTCTTAAATTAAATATTTCGAATCAATAATCGGTAATTGGATGATTCCCAGATCGGGGGGAGCATTGTCAAGAGGCGTCATTTTACAGATCGAAATCCGCTTTTGACAGAATCATCCTTTCTCTCAAAACTGAAAATTCATATTTAATTACGTGTTTCATAAACACAAGAATCGCATGATTGTATTCATAATATTTATATTATTATCATGAAACACTTCCACTAAGCCTAGATCGTCTAACATACGCCTTATGTCAATTAAGTTCACCTAAATCTATCATCGCATGATAACTCAATCATATATCACATATATAAACTTAAAAGAGCATATCAATAGGCATGTTATAACATTTAACGCAATTATATACAAATGTACGAATTAATCATGCATTTAATATTATCAAATAATGCATTAAATACACTTTAAGGGATATAATCAGTTACAAATAAATTTATTAAAAATATTAAATAATCCCATCAGATGCGTCTCGAAAAAACGAATCCAACAGTATATTACACGTCTCAATCGGAGTTCGGCCGCGTCCTTACGAGCCAAAACAAAAAACCTGGCACAAAGCTCCTGCGCGTTCAGAAACGCGCGCGTGTGACACACGCGCCTGACAATCAGACCGCCGCCTGCACACTGTACTTCCATACAACTCCTTTTTTTTTTCTGAATTCTGACTTTAGCAGCGCACGGAACACCGTGCAATCATTGGCACAATGATTATAGTAATCATCACACAAATTATATACAGATTATTTATCTATGTTTTTCTTAAAACAATTTTTAAAATACTTTCATAAATCATAAATAAATGATCTATATATCAAAAAATCAGAAAAAAATATCCTACTGACCCACAACAATTGTAGAATCATATTCTAGGATTAAAAATATTTTTATAATTTATTTATATTTAATTCATAATTAAATCAATTATAACCCCACACATGAATAAATCGATAAAAAATTCATACAACATAATAAAATTCTGAAATTTTTATTACGAATCTAGATGCATACAACCTATGTTCTGACACCAATGATGGGATTTATGCATACACGGAAGCGTGAATTACAATTAAAATGTATAAAAAACCCATAAAATCGTATACAATTCGTTAATAAATCGAGAGATCGATTACTAACCTTTAAAAGCGATCCAAGAATGATGAGTGGAGATCCCTAGCAGCTGCTCCTCAAGTGTGAAGTACTCCATCAGTATCCAACAAGAGATCGAAGTAATGGAGGGAGGAAGAGGTTGAGAGAATTAGCATTGCCTCCTTTTTCTTTACTTCTTGAAAATTAGGGTTTTCTTTTGAGTGAGGCAAATAGGGTTTAAAATAGTATATTTATAGGCAAAAAATTTCAGCTGAAAATTTTCCCATAAAATATTATAACCCTTTAATTTATTATTCTCATTAACCAATTAACTAATAATTAAAACACCTTTTAATCATTAATTCTTTTTCTAAACACTTTAGAAAATAATTCTCTCACTTGATTTAATTTCCAAAAGTTAAATTCTTAATTAATAATAGTAAGAACTTTTCTTAATTAATTTATAATTAATTAAATCTCATTTAATCAATTATTAAATTTTCTAATTAATTATTTATTTTACAAATAAATAATTACCAGCCATTATTAATTAATTCCTCCACCATTAAATCATTCTCTTTTATGGTGTGACCCTGTAGGTTCAATATTAAGCCGGTAGTAGAAATAAATAATAATAAAACTATTTTATCATTATTTATATAAATTCTCTAATTCATTAAATATGATTAATTAATAAATTAATCATATTTATTCTATATCGTGAGGGATACTTCTCAGCATATCACGACTATCCGGATAATACGAATTCACTGCTTAGAATACCAAGAACCTATTCAGTGAATAGTTACCGTACAATCAATTCCTTCTACCCTACAATGTCCCGATTAAATACAAGGCATGGAACTCGTGTCAAGCCTATCTTATTTAATCATATGCTTTCCCATTCACTATGCTTAGTTCTAATTAATGTGAATTAGAAACTCCTTTCTAATTTCATTCACTCTGGCCAGAGATTCCTGAACTAGCATAAGGGGATCAGCATAGAACATTCTCTTCCTTCACTGGAAGGGGTAGATCCTTTATTGATCATACACTATCTTCGTGTACAAATTCCTACACCAAGTAGAGCCCTTATTATTGTCCCTGAAGACTAAGAACTAAACCAAAGTACAGTTCGGTGTACACAAGATGACTATGATGACCTCAAGTCTAAGGATACTTGTACAACTATCACTATATGAACATCTGCTGACACGTGAGTGAACTCCATCAGTTGTTCAGCTGTGCGAGTCATGTTCAATGAACTTATTCTATAATAAGCACCTACATACTAGCTATAGTGTCACCACACAAATGTCTATGAGAACAGACATCCTTCATAATGAAGCAAGCATAGTATTTACCGATCTTTGCGGATTACTAATTACCAGTTAGTAATCCTACGACCAGGAACTATTTAAGTTCAGAGTTATCATCTTTTAGGTCTCATTATTATGAACTCATCATAATCCATAAAAAGATTTACTCTAAACTATAGTATATCTTATTTAAACACCTAAATAGATAAAGCCCGCAATAAAACAAAATAAGTCTTTTATTAATATAATTGAAATCAAAACAGATTACATAAAAGTTATTCCTAAATCATCATACATGATTGGACTTAGGACACATCTCTTTCACCAAGATGGTCATGGGCGGAATCCCCAGCCTAGAGTACCGGTTATAAATGCAATTTTTGGAGGGCCGCGACCTTGAGGGCTTGTAATAAACATGATTTTTGGAGGACCAACTGTTACTGGATTATCCAAGAACTCCAGGAAAGCATAGACAAGAGAGGTTATGTATATTATTGGAGAAGCCCCGAAGAGGGCCAGGACAGGAGTAACAATGGCTTTTGATGATTCTGACCTAGAGGGTGTGAAATTTCCTCATGACGACCCGCTGGTCATAACACCGATAATAGGAAACAACCCGGTGAAGAGGATCCTCGTATATAATGGTGCTTCAGTGGATATCTTGCTCCATGACACCTTTTTAAGGATGGGTTATAATGATTCTCAATTAACCCCGACCGATTTGTCGATATATAGATTTGCTGGAGTAGAGTACCCTGTGGAAGGGATAATCAAGTTGCCAACAACCATAGGTCAGGAACCAAGGCAAGCAACACAGATATTGGACTTTATGGTGGTGAAGGCTAGTTCGACTTACGATGCTATAATGGGAAGAACAGGGATACATGCCTTTAAGGCAGTCCCTTCTTCCTACCATTCAGTAATGAAGTTTCCCACTCAGAATGGGATTGAAGAAGAAAGAGGAGATCAAAAAATGGCTAGAAGTTGTTATGTGGCCTCACTGAGGGCAGATGAAGTCGGAGGGCAGGTCCTGCCTATTGAAGATCTGGATATTCGAGAGAATGACGAGAAAAGAGGGAAGCCAGCAGAAGACTTGGTCTCAATTCCTTTAGCTCCCGAGGATACTGAAAAGGTGACTTTCGTTGGAGCCACAATAGAGGAGCCCCTTGAAGGGAGGTTGGTGAAATTTTTGCAAGAAAATAGTGATGTGTTTGCATTGTCAACAGCTGATATGCCAGGCATAGACCCGAAATTGATTACTCACAAGTTGAATGTGGATCCAAATCGGAAGACAGTGAAGCAAAAGAAAAGAATTTTTGCCCCAGAGAGGCAAGAAGCTATAAAACAGGAAGTAGAGAAGCTCTTAGAGGCTGGATTCATTGAGGAGATACAATTTCCAGAATGGTTAGCAAACCCTGTAATGGTGAAGAAGGCCAATGGGAAATGGAGGATGTGTGTGGACTTCACTGATTTGAATGACGCATGCTATAAGGACTGTTTCTCATTGCCAAGGATAGATACTTTGATAGATGCCACTGCTGGACATGAGATGCTGAGCTTCATGGATGGATTTAGTGAATACAATCAGATCAAGATGCACAAGGAAGACATCCCAAAGGTATCATTCATCACTGTCTTTGGTGTTTATTGTTATCTTGTTATGGCATTTGGTCTTAAGAATGCTGGAGCCACCTATCAAAGGTTGGTAAATAAAATTTTTAAGGATCTTATTGGCAAGACCATGGAAGTTTATGTTGATGACATGTTAGTCAAAAGTCTAGTGAAGACTGGCCATATAACTCATTTGAGGGAAGCTTTTGAGGTCCTGAGATACCACAAGATGATGTTAAATCCTACAAAGTGTGCTTTCGGAGTAGGATCCGGAAAGTTTTTGGGATTGGTGGTCTCCAAGAGAGGAATCGAGGCCAATCCCAAAAAAATAAAGGCAATCCTGGACATGGAGCCCCCAAAAACTATCAAAGATGTTCAAAAGCTCACTGGAAGGGTTGCTGCATTGGGACGATTCATCTCAAAATCTGGAGTCAAGTGTTTATCGTTCTTCAAGTCTTTAAAGAAAGTTAAGGATTTTGTATGGAGTGAAGAGCCAGAAGGCATTTGAGGAATTAAAGAAATATATGGCTCAGGCCCCGTTGCTGGCCAAGCCAGCTTCAAATGAAGTTTTATACTTATACTTGGCCGTTTCAGAGAGTGCCTTGAGCGCTGTATTGGTCAAGGAGGAACTAAAAATCCAGAAACCCGTGTACTATATCAGTAGAATTTTGCATGGAGCTGAGTTGAATTATTCAACTATTGAGAAGTTTGCTTTAGCCTTGGTAATGGCTTCGAGAAAGTTGCGTCCTTACTTCCAGGCTCAGAAGATTGAGGTGCTAACAAATCAACCCCTGAGAAATATCATTCATAGTCCCAAGGCTAGTGGGAGGCTGATTAAGTGGGTAATAGAGTTGGGAGAGTTCGACATCAAGTATAAGCCACGAACGGCGATAAAAGCCCAGGCATTGGCTGACTTCGTGGTGGAATGTACCATACCCAACCAAGAAGTCGGGGGGGGGGGGCAGGAAGATACTATACCTCAAGACAAGGAAGTTGATAAGGAGGACAAAGAAAAGGTTGATAAGGAGAAAGAATACTGGGTTCTCTATTTTGATGGAGCATCAAAAATAAATTCAAGTGGAGCAGGTTTGGTTTTACAAAGCCCTGATGGGTTCTTAATTGAGTATTCCATGAAGTTAGACTTCCCAACCACAAATAATAAGGCAGAATATGAAGCTCTGATAGCTGGTCTTAGCTTAGTAGGGACACTTAGAGTCAAGAACTTAAAAGTCTGTGGAGACTCGAAGCTGGTCATATCCCAGGTGAAGGGAGAGTTTGAGGCAAGGGATGATACGATGACTAAATATGTTCGCCTAGTAAGGGCTGTGATGACCCAATTCGATGAATGCCATGTTGAGCACATTCCGAGGGAGGAAAATGCTAAGGCAGATGCATTATCAAAGTTTGCTTCATCTAAGATAGAGGAAAGTTCAGGAAGTGTGTACTTCCGCGTTTTGAAGACACGGAGCATTGATGTTAAGCTTGTAGCTCCTATAGGTCTGGGGACGTCATGGATAGATCCCATTAAGACTCACATTCAAACCGGTCGGTTGCCGAACGATGCTACTGAAGCACGAAAATTGGATGTTCGAGCACTAAGATACTCTTTGATAGATAGAATCCTGTACAAAAGATCTTTCGTGGTTCCTTACTTAAGGTGTCTCAGGCCCGATGAGGCACGCTTGACTCTTGAAGAAGTACATGAAGGTATCTGTGGGCAACACTTGGGGGGCAGGGACTTAGCTCATAAGATAACCCGTTTAGGCTTCTATTGGCCAGAAATGATGGCTGATGCCAAAGAATATGTGAAAAAGTGTGACCGCTGTCAGAAGCATGCACCATTCGTTAGACAACCCCCGAGATGCTGACCTCCATCAACTCGCCCATCCCCTTTGCTATGTGGGGAATGGATATACTGGGGCCTTTCCCCATGGCCACGACACAAAGGAAGTTCCTGATTGTAGCCATTGATTATTTTACTAAGTGGATTGAAGCCAAGCCTTTGGCCAAAAACACAACTAAGCAGGTTGCACAATTCCTGTGGGAAAATATCATGTGCCGGTATGGAATTCCCCGCATCCTAGTCACTGATAATGGAACACAATTCAACAATGAGGAATTCAATAATTATTGTGAGGAAAATGAAATTGAGTTATGATTCACCTCTGTGGCTCACCCGCAAGCTAATGGGCAAGCGGAAGTGGCGAATCGAATAATCCTGGATGGACTAAAGAAGAGGATCGAGAAGTCGAGGAATAACTGGGTGGATGAAATACTCCCAATACTATGGGCCTCTAGGACTACCTGTAGAGTCACGACTGGAGCAACTCCCTTCATGTTAGCATATGGGGCAGAAGCAGTTGTTCCTATAGAGATATCACATTCCTCCCCCAGGATTCAAGCTTTCAATGCTGAGGAAAATGATGAAGGGCAAAGGTTAGCCCTGGATCTAATTGATGGAGTGCGAGATGAGGCACATGCGAAGTTAGTGGGATATTAGAAAAAGGCCTCGTTTTACTACAACCTAAGAGTTAAAGAAAGGTTCTTCAAACAGGGTGACTTAGTCTTGAGAAAGGTAGAAGCTTCTGGTGTAGGGCAGAAAGGGAAGCTTGCCCCAAATTGGGAAGGGCCATACAAGGTCAAGAGTGTTCAAGGTAGAGGAACCTACAAGCTGGAGACTATAGATGGTTTTGAAGTCCCAAGAACTTGGCATGCACAAAACCTAAAGGTTTACTAGGTATGAAACAAATGAGAATGATTCTCACTTGTCAAGATGACAAGTAGGTTGAAAAGCACCTTGAAGCTTTGCTTGCTTAGGATTTACATATTATAGTTTTGTTTTAAGGTTTATTAAGACATGTGTAAGGGATGAATCCCAACAATTTGTGAAATTCAAAAAGTTTTCAAAATATGTTTTAGTCTCTATAACATGGCAAGTAAACTAAGTGCATAAGATTAAAGCATAAAGCTCGATAAATAAAAGTAGTTCGAATAAATAATACAAAGTCTGCTAAACAAAATCTCAAAGACAAGATAAAATAAGTCGCGCAGGGCTGGAAAAGCTCTAAGGAGCAGAGGTGCCCTCGACATCCATATCATCATCTCCTCCGCTCTCGCTCGAAGTCTCTGTCGTATCGGAAGAGGAAGAGCTGTCATCCTCAGCAGGCCTGGAAGACGACTCGGGAGGAGGAAGAAGTGGGTCCTGAGGGATACGATCCGAGACAACTACTCGGGTACGAAACCTCTGCAGCAAAGCCTCGTCACCAGGGCAGACATAGTCCGCCGGGTCAATATCAGGACAAGCCTCATTCACGGTCCCAAGGGCTGTGTCCCAACCAGTCCTAAAAAACCTAGGAAAGACTGAGTCATCCCTTACCCTCATGGACTGGGTAAACTCCTCCGAGTCCAGATAGTTATCAATCGCCTTATCTTTCTGTTATGAATATGTTGTGTACTTGATGATCACTTAAACAAAATGTCTAAGTAGATTTTACTTAGTGAAATTATGTAGCACTCGACAGATAAGAGTTTTAGTCCTGACGGATAACTCATTATAGTCCCGACGGATGATTAACTTATTATCCATCGAGTGAGTAGCTTATGTAATAATAAGTTTGTAGCACAGTGATGTATGCACCTTTGTATAGAATCTGTAGTAGCATATAAGTCATGTTGACTTTAACTAGATATGCAGAATAGGTTGATTAACTATACATAAGTAATGTCTTGTAATTCTGTATAAGTGAAATGAAGTCAAGTGCCAAAATAGCTACCGACGGATGATTAACAAAGCTTCGACGGATGATCAAATGACTATCAACGGATGTTTAACATAGCAGTCGACGGATGATTAATTAAGTCATCGACGGATGATCTGAAAGTCGTCGGATGATCATATCAAGATTCAAACATCAGTTGAACAGTGAAAGCTGACACACAGCCGTCGAGTTGGATACAAACACACTGTGGAAGCCCATTAACTGGGTAATAGATGACGAAAAGCAGCAAAGATCAAGACTGTTAGATTTTATATTTGTTCAGTTCTTTTGACTTTGTAATCTTGGTAATATATAAACCAAGAGAGTAGCAAAAAGATAAAATAACTGAGATAGCTGAGAAACATAAAAACAGAGAAATCTTTATAAGCACAATCTTTAGCATTTCCTGTATTCTCAGCAGTTCTATTTTATAAGCAGCTGTGAGCATTTCTGCACACAGAGTCCTCTCGATATATTATATATATCTCTGGTGGAATTGTTTAAATCCACCAGAAAGTTTTTAAAGACTCTTGTTTTTAATTACTTATGTTTTGATTCATTCAAGTTTACATTCCGCATTGTGCTAATCAAAACAAATATATCCATAATCGAGTTGAACATTTTTATTTCAAGAAAAAGGTTCAAGAATTTCATTCAACCCCCCTTCTGTAATTCTTGCTATATTATTAAGGGACTAACAATTGGTATCAGAGCAAGCTCTTAATCTACAAAGAGTTTAAAGATCAAAACAATTCAGCAAGATGAACAAGAAAGATGTTGGAGTCAAGATTCCTTTTCTTGATAAAGATAATTACCATCATTGGAAGGTAAAGATGCATCTTCATATGCTTTCTCAAGATGAGGCCTATGTGGACTGCATAGAAAGAGGCCCTCATGTTCCAATGAGAGCTGCAACAGAAAATGAACCATCTGTTCCAAAGCCAAGGCATGAATGGTCTGATCCTGATATTGAACAAGTCAGGAAAGATAAAAAGGCCATGAACATTCTGTTCAATGGTGTTGATGCAAACATGTTTGATAACATTATCAACTGCAAGACTACCAAGGAAGTTTGGGACACAATACAGATAATCTGTGATGGTACTAAGCAAGTAAGAGAAAATAAAATGCAGCTCCTGATTCAGCAATATGAGCATTTTCACAATGAAGAAAGTGAGTCACTCACTGACATTTTTAGTAGATTCCAAAAGCTACTAAATGCTCTTAAATTGCATGGAAGAGTCTATCAGACTAAAGACTCCAATATGAAATTTCTCAGATCTCTTCCAAAGGAATGGAAACCAATGACAGTCTCATTGAGAAACTCACAAGATTATAAGAAGTTTACTTTGGAGAGACTGTATGGCATTTTGAAGACCTATGAGCTTGAAATAGAGCAGGATGAAAGAATGGAGAGAGGAAAGAAGAAAGGAGGATCCATTGCACTAGTTGCTGATCTGGAAAAGGAGAAGGAAGTGAATATGGAAGCTGTGAAATCAACTTCAAAGGCCTGTGAAAGCAAGGGTAAAGGGCTAGCTGCAGAAAATGAAGATTCATTGAGCCAAGATGACATGGAGGACATTGATGAGCACCTAGCATTCCTTTCAAGAAGATTTTCCAAGCTCAAGTTCAAGAAGAACTTTGGAGCTGCCAAGCCAAATAGAAACATGGTGGATAAATCAAAATTCAAGTGTTTCAAATGTGGCTTGGCAGGGCATTTTGTAAATGAGTGTAAAAAGTCAGATTCCAGTAAGAAAAGATTTAAGTCTGTAGATTACAATCAAAAATACTTTGATCTACTTAAACAAAAGGAAAGGGCTTTTATTACACAAGAGAATGACTGGGCAGCTGATGGCTTGGATGAAGATGAAGATGTCAGCTATGTCAATCTAGCCCTTATGGCCAAGTCTGATGAAACAGAGACAAGTTCCTCAAGCAATCAGGTAATCACTACAAACCTTGCACATTTATCTAAAGCTGAGTGTAATGATGCAATAAATGACATGTCTACAGAATTGTATCATTTGCGTGTTACATTTAAGTCCCTCACTAAAGAAAATGCTAAAATCAAAGAAAACAACTTGTTTTTGAGTGAGAGGAATAATGTGCTTGAGTCTCAGTTTGTTGAGTTTGAGAAACTAAAAATTGAGTGTAGAATTGCCAAGGAGGAATTAACCGAGTCCTTGAAAAAGGAAGAAATTTTAAAGAAGCAGCTCGATCATGAACAAGAGGTGATTAAAGCATGGAAAACATCTAGAGATGTTCATGCTCAAATCACCAAGGTTCAAGGAATTGAGTCTTTTGTGATGAAGCCTGGAAAAAGAATAAGGAGAAACTAGAACCTATTTTGGTAGATGGGTTGCTGACAGATGTAGACTCGACGGATGATGAGGACTATCCGTCGGATAACAAAAAGTGTTATCCGTCGAATGATAAAAATCCTCATCCGTCGGCTGTAAGCAAACCCATTAGCAAAGCCAAATTAACCAAGCTAAATGATAAGTATGGGTCTGTTTCCAAGAACTCTGTTTCAGGAGAGTCGAGTCAAGCCAAGAAAGAGAAGAAGGTTAATGTTGGTCACATGACTGTCAAACAGTTAAGTGACAGACTTGAGAAGATAGAGGTAAAAACAGAGACTAAAAGGAAAAATAATAGGAATGGTAAAGTAGGGATTAACAAACACAATAACTACACACCTGACAAATATGCTCCTAGAAAAATCTGTGTCAAGTGTGGTAGTGTAAATCATTTGTCTGTTAATTGCAAATCTGCCATGCCTACTCCCATGTCTGTTCAGCCTCAATTCTCTAACATGAATGCCATGCCTCCCATGCCTGTTAATGCTATGCCTACACAGAACATGAATGCACAGTTTGCTAATATGCCATTTGCACCTAATCCATATTATGCTGCATACAATATGCCTCAAATGCCATTTAGCATGCCTTACTGGAATAACATGTTTACACCAAGCATGCCATTTCCTGTTAGCCATAACATGCATGATAATTCTGTTGCATCTAGTGGTTTCAAAGGCCCAACCCAAATGACTAAGGAAGAATCTGAAATTCCTAAGTCAAATGAGTTAAGACCTAAGAAACAGAAGAAGAAAGCTAACAAGGCAGGACCCAAGGAAACTTGGGTACCAAAATCAACTTGATTTGATTTTGATGTGTGCAGGGAAATAGAAGGAATCTTTGGTACTTGGATAGTGGTTGTTCAAGACACATGACTGGTGATTCTACCCTGCTCACAGAGTTTGAAGAGAGAGCTGGCCCAAGTATAACTTTTGGAGATGACAGCAAAGGTTACACTATGGGATATGGCTTGATTTCAAAGGACAATGTCATCATTGAAGAGGTTGCCTTAGTGGATGGTCTCAAACACAATCTGTTGAGTATCAGCCAGCTTTGTGACAAAGGCAACTCAGTAACCTTCAACAAAGAAACCTGTGTTGTGATTAATAATCAAAACAACAAAGTGGTTCTCACTGGTGTGAGAAGAGGAAATGTGTACCTAGCTGACTTCAACTCAACCAAGGCAGAATCTGTAACTTGTCTTCTTAGTAAAGCAAGTCAAGATGAAAGTTGGCTATGACACAAAAAGCTATCCCATTTGAACTTCAAGACCATGAATGAGCTGGTAAAGAAAGAGCTAGTTAGAGGCATTCCTCTGGTGGAGTTTACAAAGGATGGACTGTGTGATGCCTGCCAAAAAGGGAAGCAGATTAAAGCATCATTCAGGAAGAAACTTGATTCAACAATTGAAGAGCCTCTGCAACTGCTTCACATGGATTTGTTTGGACCAGTCAATGTATTGTCAATTTCAAAGAAAAGATTTTGCCTAGTAATTGTAGATGATTTCTCAAAGTTCTCTTGGACCTATTTCCTAAAGTCCAAAGATGAGGCTAGTGAAATCATCATCAATCACATAAGGCAAGTTAACAATCACCCTGATTTCAAAGTTAGAAGAATCAGGAGTGACAATGGAACTGAGTTCAAGAACAATATCATGAGAGCATTTTATGAGGAAAATGGGATCTTGTATGAGTTTTCAGCAGCAAGGACTCCACAACAGAATGGAGTAGTGGAAAGAAAGAATAGATCTCTTATTGAAGCTGCAAGGACAATGCTTGAAGAATCAAAATTACCAACATATTTCTGGGCTGAAGCTGTAAACACTGCATGCTACACTCAGAACATCTCTCTGATTAATCAAGCAAGATGCATGACACCTTATCAATTATTCAAGAACAAGAAGCCAACTCTAAACTTTCTTCATGTCTTTGGCTGTAAATGCTATATTCTGAGAAATCAAACTGATCAAAATGGGAAGTTTGATGCTAAAGCAGATGAAGAAATTTTTGTTGGATATGCTGTTGGTAAAGCATATAGAGTCTACAATCTAAGAACCAATATTGTTGTTGAATCTATACATGTTGTGTTTGATGATAAAAAGATTGAAGGACTAAAAGATGGAGATTACCATGAAAGCCTCAAATTCGATAATGTTGAGATGATCAGTGATGAAAGTGATGATGAGAGTGATCAAGAAACAGTGTCTAAGGATAATGCAGACAAATCTACCACAAATGAAGCACAAAACTCAACATCCGTCGAGTTACATAATGCTTCATCCGTCGGAAGGCAATCTGTATTATCCATCGGAAGAGAACCTGCCCCATCCGTCGGGTTATCAAAAGGAGAAGGAAGTCAAGGCAGATCACCCATAGAAAGTACCCCTATCTCAAATCAAAGATCCACAAACTCAGGGGGAGTTTCTAGCAATCAAAACTCAATCACACATCAAGACAACATTGAGGTCTCTTCATCTAGGGCTAATCTACCTCAACCAAGAAAATGGACAAAAGATCACCCCTTTGAACTGATTATTGGTGATGTTGCTTCCAGAGTTCAAACCAGGAGAGCAACTCAAGAAGAATGTCTATACATCAGCTTCTTGTCTAAGGAAGAACCAAAGAAAGTAGAAGAAGCCTTGTTAGATCCTGATTGGATTTTAGCTATGCAGGAGGAGCTAAACCAATTTGAAAGGAATAAAGTATGGAAGCTGGTACCCAAGCCTAAAGGAAAGAATCCAATAGACACCAAATGGGTATTCAGAAATAAGATGGATGAAAATGGCATAGTAGTAAGGAACAAAGCAAGATTGTTTGCTAAAGGCTATTGCCAGCAAGAAGGGATAGATTTTGATGAAACATTTGCTCCTGTTGCAAGACTTGAAGCCATCAGAATCTTCTTAGCCTATGCAGCCCATGCCAATTTCAAGGTCTATCAAATGGATGTCAAAAGTGCCTTTCTGAATGGAGATTTGGAGGAAGAAGTGTATGTAAGTCAACCTCCTGGCTTTGAAGATCCAAACTTCCCAGAGTATGTCTATTATCTACTGAAAGCACTTTATGGACTAAAGCAAGCACCTAGAGCTTGGTATGACACTTTATCAAAGTTCCTTTTGGAAAATCACTTCACAAGAGGTACTGTAGATAAAACTTTATTTTTCAGAAATGTTAATGGCTCTAGTATACTTGTTCAAATTTATGTAGATGATATTATATTTGGCTCTACAGATGAGAAATTTTGTAAAAAGTTTGCCAAACTGATGCAAAGTAAGTATGCAATGAGTATGATGGGAGAACTAACTTACTTTCTTGGTTTACAAGTTAAGCAAGTTAGTGATGGAATATTCATTAGTCAAACTAAATATATTTTTGATCTTTTAAAGAAGTTTGATCTAATGGATTGCACATCTGCAAAAACTCCCATGGCCACTGCAACTAAGCTTGAACTAAACACTACTGAAAAGTCTGTGGATATTTCAAGTTATAGAGGTATGGTTGGCTCACTTCTGTACTTAACAGCTAGTAGGCCAGATATAATGTTTGCTACATGTTTGTGTGCTAGATTTTAGGCTGATCCTAGAGAGTCTCACTTAATAGCGATTAAGAGAATTTTCAGATATCTCAAAGGAACACCAAAACTTGGCATTTGGTATCCTAGAGATTCTGGTTTTGATTTAACCGGTTATTCAGATGCAGACTATGCAGGTTGCAGAATTGACAGAAAAAGCACAACAGGATCCTGTCAATTTTTAGGAGACAAGCTTGTGTCCTGGTTCAGTAAAAAGCAAAATTCAGTTTCTACTTCTACAGCTGAAGCTGAATATATTGCTGCTGGCAGTTGCTGTGCACAGATTTTATGGATGAAAAATCAATTGCTAGACTATGGTTTGCAAGTTGAAAGGATTCCCATTTTCTGTGATAACACAAGTGCAATTGCCATCACTGAAAATCCAGTGCAACATTCAAGGACAAAGCACATAGACATCAAGTACCATTTCATAAGGGAACATGTAATGAATGGTACTGTAGAGTTACATTTTGTTCCAAGTGAGAAGCAACTTGCAGATATTTTTACCAAGCCACTGGATGAATCCACCTTTTCTAGGTTGGTAAGTGAGTTAGGTATGCTTAATTACTCTTGAATTTATCTGAATTATTTTGCAAGTTGAAAAGCAGCCAGAAATTTAGCTGATTTTTAGTCTTGGATGAAATTTTGGCTAAGTTAAATTTTCATCTCGACGGATGACCATTATCCATCGGGTTGAGTC